>NC_133865.1:3092707-3128783 GCF_044706935.1 Curcuma longa | reverse complement strand
ATCAGAGTTATAATAAGAAGGTTGAATGTATGATGAACTTCGATTAGAATCAATTTTAGCTAAACTTTATCATATATCTCATAATCATGAGCTTCCTTTTATCTGTTACCCATGTATTGACGTTAATACTATTTCTTAGTATTTCTAGCGTCATGTGTGAGATCGTACTTCCACTAAAGGGTGGTGAATAACATGTATAATTAATTTTACAAGTTGATATTAAATGAAACAAATAAATCAATCAATCACAGTTTGTAGCGGAATAGTGATTAAACAACTTTGCAATGAAATAAAGATTAACTACTAAACACTTATTTAATTTATAATGAAATAAATACTAAGTTACTTTGCAATAGAATCAATACTAAGTTAACTTGCAATAGAATCAATGTTAAATCAACTTGCACTAGAATCAATATTAAATGAACTTATTGCAAGATAATTACTAAATAAATTTGATTATATAATTTGGATTAATGAAAAGAACAAAAGTAATACCACACAATTACTCAAGGATTTAACGTGGTTCAACTTCTCACCGGGGTTCCTACGTCCACGGCGTATGATTCGTCAGATGGATTAATTCCGAAATCCCTCTAAAAGATCTCCTTTCCAAAAAGTTTCTGGATGTGGAGAAACCTCTTACAAGAATCAAATATATCGAGCACATATGAATAACATGTAAGGCAACAATAATATAGAAATAAAATTAATAATACAGTGTTGCCAATTTGAGCTTGGAGAGCACTTGGACGTAACATATCAGCAATATCATGAGGAAGTGGTGAGAATTGATTATTTGAGTGCTAAAACATATACCTTGGTCCTTCTTTTACTACTGACATGACACTTATCCGGTCACTTGGAAAACATTTCTAATCGTCCGGACCCTGTTAATGGGTCTGGAAATTCGATCCACTTCGACTCTGGATCAAGACGACTCAGTGGCTTCTGATCACTTAGATTCCCTCCGAGCGCCTGCGCTTGGAGCATGGTCAATTTCTATTACTTAATCGTCTCCTCTAGATCGTTGGATCTCAAGTTGGGTCACCTGAAAGCTCCTCTAATCGCTAGACACTAAGATGCTCAGACCTTGTTCCAGTCACCCAAAAGTTCCTAACTTGGTCTGTCTAATCTTATCTCCATATGGTTGCTCGAATACCTTCCGATAAACACCAAGTAGCTTCCTGTAATACAAAGTTAATCCACAAAACATATTTACTAAGTTTCGAACAAAATTGGTTGTCCACCTTGACTTAAAAATTTAAGTCAGTTTCTTAGTCAGGTTTGCACCTAGTAATTTGACTACACTTGGACCTAGAATGAAAATGTGTTTCTTACTACTTTCTGTATCAAAGACACTTAACTTACCATTTCCTAGTACTTCCAGGACTTACTTTTGTCAAGTGCCTGGTCTAGCTCATGCTGACCTACTGGAACTTCTACTGCCTAATGTCTGATCATATAACCCACTAGATCTTTTCACTGCTTGCTACATACCAATTCTACCACTGCACTACTTGATACCTACCAAGTCTTCCACTACCTAATGTCTTGTCACCTGACCCACTAAGAATTTCTACTGCTTAGTATCTAGTCACCTGACCTACCAAGACTTCTTATCCTTTATCAAATTACCTACACTTAACACACATATTAGATCCACAAACAACCTAATTTTAAACTCACCATATATCAAAATATAGGTTCGATGTGGTGCTCACTGCACCAACACCATGATCGTCATCTTAGGTTGCATGTGTGTAACCTTACTCACATGTCCAAGGCTCTAGTGCTAAAGTGGGGAACATCACAACCACAGGGTGCATTGCTATTATCATTTCGAATTTCTCGTTGGACTATAGTGTCAAAAGGGGATGATGTTTCGTTACATTGTGTTCTTGCTCATTAATTGCATCAAGTCGATTTTCATCAATTCTCAATTGGCTCTTCCCGTTAAAAGTAGGAGCTTTGTTTTTCCGTATCTCTTTGGTAAAAATTATAGGAGCTTTGCCTTTACCTTAATTTGTGGACTTTGATTGTTTTTAGGGTTCGGATGTCTAAGAGCGTCTAGGCTAAGATCTGAATAATAAAAATTGTTAGTCAAAAACATAATTATCATCATCTTCATCACCAACATCTCCTCTAGTTTAAAATTTTTTGATTTGATAAAAAATTGAGATGGTCATGGTGGATCTCCTATTTCATCAATTAATAGATTTCAACCTCAACAGCGCTCTACAAATCCATCATTGGATCATCCTCATTCTGGACAAATCCAATATCAAATAGGTCTACATTTTGTTCTTCCTTCTCTTTTGCTACGGCTCTTACTTGAAAACGTATATTATACTAAACGTAGATTATCTTCTCCCAGTGATAATAAGAAAGACAATTTCACACTTTTGTATGAATGAGATGATTAAAAGCTCTGCCTCGTAGCTCCTTTATAGGTCTTCTTCGGATGTTGACGTGACATCTTCCGATCGACTGAACCATCATCAATCGCTTGGACCATCATCGATCGCCTAGGAGTCTGCTAACATAGCTACAACGGTTATCTAGTAATATAAATAATCTATGATCCCAATCACCTAGAAGCATATACAGTCGCCTGCGATCGCCTGCTCGCCTCCAATCGCCTAATAGACCTCGACTCCAACAATCAAAGGTTTTCTCTAGCCAGTCATCTAGGCTCCCTCCCAGTCGCCTAGAACCCATGAACTTCACTTTCTTGCATTAGTTACATGTAATTAATATGATATGAATTTCAACTTTACTTGTGCGTACCTTAGCTAGATGTTCAACTCCCAACTGACCCATCTAATGTGATTTGTCAAGTCACAGCTCCCAACTACCTCCACTTGGACATATCTGTCAAGCCACAGCTCCCAGCTACCTCCACTTGGACTTATCTACCAAGTCACAGCTCCCAGTTGCCTCCACTTGGACTTCGTCCTACTTAGTTCCTAATTAGATCTTTTCTGCTTGATTCCCAACAAGACTTAACCAACTGTCAGGTTTCCAACCAGGACTTTCACACTTGTCAAGCTTCCCTAGGGCTTGGTCATTTGCCTTATTTCCAACCAAGACTTCCACCTGTCAAGTAACCTACTTCACTTGACATAAAAACATCAGCTCATAACAACCTAATTTTACACTTAGTCATACATCAAAACTCTAGGTTCATTACAGTGGTTTCAGCACCAACAATCTACCTCTTATATATTTTTCAAAAAAAACTCCAATAATTTTGCAGTATAAAGAAATCAGAAATGTACACACCAGAACTGACAATGATATTATGTAGAATCACAAAAAATATATGGAAAAAACCATCAATAGCAATAGAAGGCGGAAATTAAACAAATGATGAAGGATCTACCAAGAGGAAGGAAATTGGTTGTGACAAAGTCCAACAACCGTCGGGTCCAGTTAGATGTCTTTTGAAAAGTTGAATCCTGGAAACTATGTTTTCCTCTACCACCAACCTGTAATGTGGTGAATACTTGTGCATTAATATTCATTAAAAGGTAGCCTTTCTAGCAAAGGAATACTCAAGATTCTTTTTTAATTATTCAAGCTTGTGATCTCGCAATTCTCAAACATGCATAAAAACATTAAGGGAGGCGATAGCTCCAAGCCTAGAGAGCAAACAATGTTCATATTTCTAAATTTTATTTGTATTGATAGCCAAAACTTGAAAAGCATAAAAGACACTTTTAGTATAATGATCTCATTCTGTTGACATAGAAATTGCTACACAGTTATCAGATTCCAAAATTGTTATTTTTGAATCATTTAAGGAAATTTTCAAAACGTCCATTGGAACATGAGGCATATACATCAGATTCAACTCAATATTGGATGAGCAACTAGTGTTGGATCAACTACCCAAATAGTACCAAATATATGCTAGTTTAGGATTTTAATCCTGATCTTTTGCAATTGCAGCAGCGTCATGACTGAAATTTTACAATGGCTGTAATTTTTTTATCGGTGAAGTGTTCTAAAGCTTAGGAGATGCCGCGGGTGCATTTAGAGGCTATGGAAGACCAAGTAGCTTGTAGAGGTGTTTTCTTCTTTAGGAGAGTTCTTTTTGTCTCCAAGGTGAGAAGCACTAGAAGAAAGGTTTTCCATTTTCTCCATTGATATTGGAGAGTCTAAAACTGATAGAGAGGTCTATTGTACAAGGTGCAGGCAGTGCGGGAAGCAGTTTTGTCTAATTTTTATTGCACATATCCTCACATATTATAAATATATTTGGATTCTCTTTGTAGATGTAGGTACATGTCAAACACTGCTATGTGCTCATCTTTAGTTCTGTTTTTCTACTAAGGAAAATGAAGCATCATCCATTAGATGGCCTTGTTACAGATGTTATTCCACATTTTAGAGTAACTAGATTTGGATATGCAAGTATGTTTGAGGTGGCAGAATCTAGCAAGAAGTGCTAGCGCAATGTATCAAAGGCATTGTGACCGAAACAAGTAGTGTCAAAGGCAAGTTTATCATATCTTGCAGTAGTGTATCTAAGACTCCAAAGAGAGTGGAGCAATAAGTATTGGTCAAGACACAAATTATAATAGGATGACAGAGACTTCAACAAAGTCAAATATGTTAGTTTGTGGCATACTCTACTAGCTAGAGAGATGAGTTATTAGATATCAGTGCCATTGGAGGGAGATGATAGAAGTAAAGGTAGTCACTACCCTCATGCCATTGTGGCATACTCTACTAGTTGTTATACCGGTCAGTATGAGACAACAACACAGCGTACTATGTAGAGATTGAAAGTACATAGCAAGCAGTGCCATTAACCCGGTTTCAGGAGATGGTTGAAGAAGTATAGTATGGAAAATAAGAATCTTCACAAAGTATCTGCACGCATTTCAAAGTCTCATGGATGAGATGGTCATGCATCAGAAAAGGAATATGCTTAGCACAAATATCCATTACTTTGTTGTCTAATTTGCTTGATCCTTCTATCAAGACTCTTCTAGTTGACAGGAAGACAAAGTGACTCTACAAAACATAGGTGGCAAGTGGAGTTCTTGCATATGTTACTCCAGTGAAGGAGAAATCTACTAATTTAGATTCGACTAGGGGTGCATCAATTACATACAACATTGACATAAAGAGACAATCACATGGACAAAGATCTCAATTAAATAAATTTAGATCCAGACTATCTTCAAAGGATAAAGTGCTATAGGTACAAGGTATACGATTACATCAGAAGAAACTATTGAAAGAAGAAAGTGAAGATTCAAAACATACAGACAATCAAAGCGAAGGACATTGATGATTTTATAATCTCAAAAGGAAAGAATGCACCTTCTATAGCTTGGTATTTAGTTTAGTTTATGCGATGCATATTTACAGAATAAAGAAGTTGTTTGATCTTTTAATGCTAATTCAACCAAGACTATTAGTCTTGTAGATAACTCGGAGGTGGAGGTCCAAAATGTTAGCATAGTCAAATTTATATCCCCTCAAGTATAGCACATCTTAAGATGGGTGACCTTTATATTGAAGATAAGGAAGAAATTTGACTTCACCGAGTATATTAGATTGAGAGGGGTGCCACTACATGGCAGCTAATATTCTTTAAGGGTGTCTGTGATAGGGGAATCTGCTAAATAGGAAGGTTACCAAAAAAAAACCACATGTCAACTAGAGATCCTAGGACACGAGATGGTAAGCATGCGTAGAACGCTATCTCAAGACACTAGACTGGTAAAGATCTATCAATTAGTATACATTGAGGGATCTAAGAGATTTTTGTTCGTGGTATTTTAGTACCATTGACCAAATCAACTAGGTTCGACCAAGGCCAAGAGATAGGTACATAAATCATATGACTTCGATATATTCAATGGGAGTAGAATACAAGGAGCAATAAAGCTATGGTTAATCACGTTGAAGTACTAAAGGATCTCCTTGTCATGAACAAGCATCACCCTGTGGTGAAGATTATTGGACACGACTCAATATTACCCTAGAAACCCAAAGTTGGGTCCAACAAGGAGGTGCATTTCGAGATAAGGGAGACCAAGCTACAAAGAAGAGAGATATTAGATGTGTGGTTTTTTACTTTTCTACGTCAATGTGAAAAGAGAAACCTAAGAAGGATTGAAAGGCCCATTATCAAGGTGTGGGTAGTGACTTTATCTATTTTGTTCATATTATATAGACTTTGGATTCTCTTTATAGAGATATCCATATGAAAGCACATTAATTTATTGTCTTTCTTTGTACATTTATGTTAGTCTACCAAGGGAGGCAAAGGTTCTATCACGTAAACTTATAGTGGGAATTGATACGCATTCTAAAGTCACTAAATTTGATTCTACAAGTATGGTTTGAAATCATGAGGATGCTAAAGAGGCCTTCAATTTCATCCAGTGGTATCAAAGTCACATATAATTTAAACAATATAATGTGAAGTGGATGAAGTATGATAATTCACCAAGTGGCTTCATAAATTTAATTTATATACCACGTACTATAATGCATAGGTCCAAAAGTTCTACATTGAACCATTAAGATGGTCCCTCCACGGGTTTCCATGATGATGTTCAATTGATCTCACTATCAAGCATAGGTCTCAAAGCTTTATACTAAATAAGAAATATTATGTGATTTCTCCATGAATTTCAAATCCCTTAGAAAATGTATAAAAAATAAATCAGATGGAAGATGGAATCTGTTATGTACTTAGGCCATCTCAACAAATATCACAACAAGGAAGACTTAACCTAAGAGAATCAAGGAGAGTAGTTTTTATGAGTAACGTGGCAACTTACTCTTAAAAGAAAAGAATTCTTCAAATAGACTTCATTTCAACCAGAAGAAATCAAAGTAGGAAAATGTCTCAATGGAAAGCAATCTAGCAATAAGAGGCCTAATTGATGAAGAAATTGTAATGCCAACAAATAAGGGAAGTATAAAAATAGGTTTATAATTTTCTCCATAAAAATAAATTTTTATGCCATAATAAAGTAGGCAATAAGATAATTTATTATCCTACTTCAATATGTCTCCACTTAGACCCACTTGCACCACACCATGCCACCCACTACTAAAGCCCTTTATAGATGGTGGTACCAAAGTATGACCACCATTGTGTTGTCACACAATCATCACCACTGCAACCCCCCCCCCCCACGCAATTGCAACTCTCTACCTTAAACATCACTTGTTGTCACTCATCAATCACTCATTGACCTAATCCTACATGCGAAAACATTAGATTGGTATCAAAGACAACCCTAGGCAATAACAAAGCATTCATAGATAACCAAAGTATTGGCTAAAAACCAATGTCAAGTACTCACAAGAATGAGAGAAATAGAAAATTAGATGCACAGTCATGAAGCTAAAAGAGGTGATAAAGACCATATAAACCTCTCTTCAGAAAATAGGCATATGCAACTAAACAATTGGTCACATCTTCCACACAACAAAAGCTCTTAGAGGAATGAAACTTTTGGAGTGCAAACAAAGGAAATCTACACTGAGACTCCTCCCTTTGGAGAGCTCCTTCTCATCATAGAGTAATATGGAAGGGTGACAAACTCTAAGATTAACTTCCTTAAATACAATGACAACAACAAGCTACTCACTTAGTCATCCAAGTGTGAGAACCACTTCAAATATGAAAGTGTTAGAGAAAAGAAAAGGTGGAAATCATCTCCTTCTAGACCTACAATCTATAAGGAGATGTCTAAGTATGGTTCTTGAAAGTTGAGAGAGATTATGGGGAGATTTTTAGGAACCTTGTCGTGCTCACTGTAATGACACTCCTTGCTTGCACAAGGACTTGACAATCTCCCAAGAGGTAGATCTTTTATCTTTGAACTAATTCAATGCTCACAAGTAGGAGTAAAGACACACTAGCCAAGAAATCTTCCAAGTGATGCTAGATTGGAAAGGATATAATAACAAAAGGCATGGTTACTCCTTACAATATCATCATCATGACAACCACAAGTAACAACTTTAAACGATGAGCAAAAAATAGCATATCAAATAAAGACACTGCTGTTGGATTCAATCAACTACTCAAACCACCACCAATGGAACTACATGCCTCATACTCAGGGACAAGCACGAAATCAATGGAACAGGAAATGTCATGGACTTAGTTCAACTGCAGAAAGATTGAGGGAAGAGAGGATTCAACCTTGGAGAAGGAAGAGAAACAGAAACCACGAGTGAAAGCAGCAACCTGCTTGTGGAAGAACAGAATACGTAAAATGGACTCGAGATAAATCAAAGAAGGAAAAGGTCTTGGTGGAAAGAGATAGTGGTAAGTTAAATAAGAAGCTGTAATCCTGGTAAAGAAGAGAATTATTAGAATAGGTTTATATTTTCTTCGCTATAAAATGAAGACTTTGTACAACAATGAACTAAGCAATAAGACAATTTATTTTCCTCCTCCAAGTTATATCTTCTATCTCTTAATATACGTCTCTGTCTCCTCTATCTCTAAACTTTGTACAACAATGAACAAAGCAATAAGACAAGTTATTTTCCTCCTCCAAATTATATCTTCTTTCTCTTAACCTACGTCTCTGTCTCCTCTATCTCTCGGTGCTCCTTCCAACCTTATCGCTAACAGCTAACACCTCCTTTGCTGATAACACCAGCTCTATCTCTATGCCAGCATGCGACCACCGCCTTTTTTTCCCCCTCGCTGTTCCTCAACGCTGCCACGATCATCGCTACCCCCTTAACCGCAACCCCTCTAACACAGGTCTCGTCCACTGCCGAACCCACTTGCAGACAGCCAGTGCACTGGTCCAAAAGAAGGGAACATAATAGGCCCCTAAATAGATAGGTAGCATACCTGATTGAATTCCCCGGTAGATCTAGGAAGTCGAAGGGAAGGGAAGCGCTCTAAGTAGAGCAGCGGAGAAGAGATGGGGAAAAGTGATTTTGAGAAGTAGCTGGCAGAATTAGAGGGAAAACTGGAGGTTCGAGAGCGAGACGGGTTACTCCTGGCCACGTGCCGGAGAGGGAGGTTCCAAAGAGCGACAGCCACCGCCATTTTTTGGAATTTTGGATAGCTTCGAATCAATTGAGTGCCACCAGCAGAGGTTGTTCAGCCAACGACGTTGAATTCCATTTTCCACGGGAGCTCCTTCTGTTGTACCTGAGGGATTGGGCCGATCCGTTGTATTGTTCCTTTTTAACACAGATCTTAATCATGAGTGCAGCCAATGGTTGAACTAATTTTCTGGTAGATAAAGCATTAAATGAGAATAATAAACTTTTAATACAATATAAAATGTAAATTATTTTTTCCATCCTGACACCGCACCCCCTTCCCCTCCTCTCTCTCTCTCCCCATTCAAATCATATTTTTACTCTTTTTTTTTTCTTTTTTTCTTTTATTTTACTTATATATATTTTTTAATTTTAATTAATTTTTATTTAGTTTTATTTTTTAAATTAATTTTGTTTATTATTTTTTTATTAATACTTATATATATTTTTTAATTTTATTTAATTTTTATTTAGTTTTATTTTTAAATTAATTTTATTTATTATTTTTTAAATTTGATTTAATTTTTATTTAGTTTTATTTCTTTAATCAATTTTGTTTATTATTTTTTATCAATACTTTATCGGATGAACACAGACGAAAAGTTGACAGACAGCTCTAGATTTTTTGGATGAACCCAAAGAATATCTGTGATTTCGTTGGTGTCTCAATTTGTACGGTAATTATAGAGGTATTCTTTCTTGATTAATTGGTCTAAGACATACTTAATAGAATTTAGACAGCCCCGTTTAACAGATTTATTTGTGAAAATGACATTGTAAATGCTTTTGATTCCCGTAGTGTTTAACAGGGATAAAAAATAATAAACAAAATTGATTAAAAAATAAAACTAAATAAAAATTAAATAAAATTGAAAAAAAATATCGTATTGATGAAAAAATAATAAATTAAATTAATTAAAAAATAAAATTAAATAAAAACTAAATAAAATTAAAAATATATGAGAGCTATTTTAAAATAAAATTAATTAAAAAATAAAACTAAATGAAAATTTAAAAAATAAATAAAAGAAGAGGATAGAAATATCATTTAAAAGGGAGAGAGAGGAGGTGACAGGGTGTGCTGTCAGACGGGAGGGGAAAAGCAACTCTCATATAAAATTTGAGAGTGAGGACTGGAGCGACTTAAAATATATTTAAAAAATTAATTTTATCAATATCTAACATTTTAAAATTTCTTTGCAAATTCATATATTTAAAAATTTTATAATGACAATCTTATTATTAATTAGTAACGATGCCAAGTGCTCACGACTTAAATTATCAAACTTTAATTTTTCTATTTATCCCATTGTATTGTTCCAATAAATCTATTTTTATATTAGTTGATGGATATTATGATTCCATTCACTGTTGGATATTATTATTCCATCCACTGCATGGATGAATTATTATTGCGCCAACAGACTTATGTCTTTATAAATTTTTTATATACCTAGTATGATATGATGGAATTCAAGAGGTGCCATGTGTCAGTTAGCGATCTCAGAATAGGGTTCCAACCTCGACTTCTATTTAGCCTCGGGCCCCGATCTTGATGTCTGCTCGGTCTCTTGTGCTGACCTCATCACAGTTTCGGGTCCCGACCTCGATCTCTACTTAGCCTCGAATCCCGATCTAAACGTTAACTTGGCCTCTTGGGCCAACCTCAACGTCAACCCCATCTCTAGGGTTGACCTCGACGTCAACCCAGCCTTTAGAGCCAACCTTGGTGTCAGCTCGGCCTCATCGTGTCCATCTCTTCTCAGTCTTGGGTCCCAACCTCGAGTTCCGACATCGACGTCTGTTTGATCTCATGTGTCAACCTCCTTATTGTTAGTAGTAGCCCTAAAGCTAATTATGTGATGATTGACTAGAGACTTTCGTATCATATTCTAGACAAAGTTTGGTTATTATATTTACTTCATGTTTATGTTAAATGACTAAATATAATAATATTCTTAAGTAGTAGATTCTAATCTACATTATATCAATTAGTTGAATTGATAGTGAGATGATGCAGAAAATACTACCCTTAACTATTCCTAGTCAAACATTAATATTCTAAGATAATATTAATGCATTGAAACTAGCATGTAGGTCAATTGATGACTTGATCTCACAAGTCATGGATATGTGATATCACGTTGACACATGGGTATATATTAGAGAACATATACTGAATTAACCCGCCATGAGAAAGTTTCATGTATAGTTATATGAGTGTCATAAACTTTCTCATGTGACTATTGGTATGAATAGTCCTTAAACTTGAAATCACTACGGTTCCCTACATAAAGAGTTGTGTACTTTGGTATCGTCAAACATCACTCGTAACAGAGTGGACTATAAAGGTGATCATTGGGTATGTGATAAATAACATTTTGATAGGATTGATTAGGATTATTTTGAATTGTTTTGATCATATTTTATATCATAAATTAAGTTTTGAGCTTATTTCTTTATCTTGATGAAATTTATGTCTTCATTCTATTTCTTATTAAAATGAGATAATTTATGATATTAATTTATTATATTTAATTTTGTATAAAAATTAGAATGAAGATAATAATATTTGAAGGCCCAATTTGAAGAAAAATCAACTCTAGTTCGAGTCTAGTTCAAATCAGATTCAATTTGGCTCAATCCGGTTCAAAATGGGTTCAAATCAAGCCGTTCCAGTTCAATTCAACTAGTTCAGTGGAAATGGGTTCAGCTTGAGTTGATTCGGCTTGGTTCAACACAGGGTTTAAAAGGATCGCTGATTCACACAGAGAAAGGGGGGTTCGGCCGTGCAAGGTTGCACTGTAGCTTCTCATTTCTTCTCCATCACGATTCACAGCCGAGTTCCCATCCATCCATCTTCCTCCATCGGTCATCTTTCACCGCCTCCTTCTTCGATCCCCGATCAACAACAGAGCAGCGGCGGCAGAAGTTATGGTCGACGAGCGCCTACCATCCACCTCCCCTCCCATATCGGTCGTGCTCCACTGTCGTGAGCAGTTGTTCCAGCGAGCAATCCCATCCTTCGCATCCACAAAAGCGCCGAAGGTAGTCGGGCCATGTCTACGGTTGTAGCAGGTAAAACATATCGGTCTCTGTCTGCGGTTGTAGTAGAGGACCACCGGTCAACTTCGACCTCCACCAGTCATCGGAAAAGGGTAAGGTAAGGGGTTTTAATCCTTTGTTTACTGGCGTCTTGTCTACAGTTGTAGCAGGAAAGAAGGGCAGAGGAAGCATTACAAAAATACAACCCTTTTGCAACGAAACTTTGTGACAAAATATTTTCATCGCCAATTAGTGATAAATTTTACAACAAATAATGTATTCGTCGCCAATTTGTAAGTAATTTGGCGACGAATATAGTTTAGTTGCCAATTTGGGATGAATGAATTTTTATCGCTAAATTCGTCGCCAATTGGCGACGAATTCATGGATTCGTCAGCAATTTGGCAACGAAAATAGGTTTCGTCACCAATTTAGCGACGAAGACAAGTTTCGTTGCCAAATTAGCGATGAAAATATGTTTCGTCACCAAATTGACGATGAATCCAAGAATTCGTCGCCAATTTAGGGCTTGGTCGTGTGATAATTTTAGGGTATTTGGTGACGAAATTATATTCGTTGCCAATGTCGTCGCCATTTGGCGACGAATCTGTTTATTCATCGCAAAGTTAGTTAAATTAACGAAAGAGATGGGGCCTGGCCGCGTGGTAACTTTAGGGTATTTGGCGATGATATTGTCTTCGTCGTTAATTTCATTGCCAGTTGGCGATGAAACCATATTTTTGTCGCCAAATTGGCGACAAATAACGGATTCATTGCCAATTTGGCGACGAATACTTGATTCGTCACCAAATGACGATAAAATTGGCGACAAATACGATTTCGTCGCCAAATACCCTAACTTATCACACCGCTGATCCCCCTTCGCGATTTTTCTCTCTTCTTCTCCGATCTCTGTTCTCATGTGCCCCGCGACCTCGACGAATCCTTCATCTTCGATCCCTCCGGTGATTGCAACGGCGACGGTGCTCAATGGTAAAATCTGATTTTTCTTGGTTCTTTTTCTTTCTTTTTCATATCCAGCTGGTGTTTAGGTTGCGGCGGGATGGTGGCCGGCCGGCTGCGGCCCGCTGGCCGATCGACTGCGGCCCGCTGGCCAGCTGGGTGCAGCCCATTGGCCGGCCGATAGCGTCACACTAGCAGGCCGGTGTGTTGGGATCGTCCCGGTGCAATGCGTGTGTTCTCACATTTCGAAAACGTGTACGGCAAAAATATACAAAATAATTAAAACTAATTATTATACAACACACGCATGCAAAGTAGGAAATAACAGCATACAAGGCATGGTAGAAAATTAAAATTTTACAGAATAGTAAATTATTCTAAACCGTACCTCTCGGATGACGTTTGAACGGTGTTGAATCAATCGAGCGGTCTTTGTCGGAGTCCCGCCTCTACTGGTGATCCACACCAAGCTCTCGTCTGGACAGTTGATGATTGATGACGATGATTCGCGTCATCGTCTTCGGTACTAGCCGATGATTGATGACGATCGAATCGAGAGAAACTTTATTCCAAAAATCACGCAACAACATTTGTCGTGATCGTTCCAGGGCTTTCTACCTATCACCGTGAATCTTATTCTTGGTGTAGTTATTGGCAGTCAACCTTTGACCTCCGATAAGGATAAAATTGGTCGGAACCTTTCTAACGTTGATGGAAAATTTCTGATCACTTCACAAGCTCTCGGCAGCAGCAAAACCCGATAACACAATGCTATGATTAAACCCTAATTTTCGGTAGTGCCTTGTGATGGTTATTCTGACAGTGATTTCATAAATCACGATTTCGAAAAGAGAACAAAACAGAAACTTCTCTCTCAACCACAGCCAAAACAGAACACACAAAACAAGGGAAATTAAGGTTTAACTGCTTCATCTCCTCCTCACCCACGCTACTGAGCTATAGTTCATCTTCCTTCCTCTTTGCAATTTGGAACCAGAACCTCCTTTTTCTCACACGGGGCTGATTGTTTCATCAGAAGGTTGATCGGGAGAAGCTGGCATCGGGAAGCTCCAGCATTCAGCTCCAAAGCGTCGGCGACGACCAGCCTGATCACAGCCGACGGAGGCAGCTCGATCGTGGCCTGTGGGAAGCTACATCGTGGTCAGACGGGAAGCAAGAATTGCGGCTAGATGGGAGGCTCGATCTCAGCCACAAGAGGCTGGATTGTGGCCAACGGAGAGGAAGAATCATGGCCGGTGTTGCTCTCGGTCCAGCGACCCCTTCGCGTGGGTGGAAGCGGCGACGTGATGAGGGAGAAGGAGTGGTTTGGGTCAAATTGGAGTTCGTTTGGTTAGTGAACCGAGTGAACCAAGTTCGCTACAATAACCCGGTTTAGGGTTTTTAGCTGGCCGATTTCTTTGGAATTTTTGATTTTCGTTTTAAAAAGGAAAAACACTGTACATCCTCCTCATGCGATAAAAGCAGGGGATCTTGCCTATTCGTTTCTGGCAGAGGGAAACCCTAGGGCGGGTGCGACGGTGGGCTACGATGAAGAAGAAGATGGCTTGGTTGCTCATCTTCCTCCTAAAGGCGCCGCGATTCATCTTTCGTCTTCACAATATGAATCTTCTCATTCCATCCGTTCTGCCAAAACCTCTTCCATCATGAACCAAACTAAGTTGGTTCAATTCAGTTCAAAACTGAATCATTTGGTTCAGTAACCAAACGGTCTTTGATTTATACAAAATCAGTTTCGTTTGTTTCGTCTTCGTAAGACGAATTCATATTGTCCTTTCTCTGGGACAACTAGACTTTATTTCTCTCGTTTTGAGAAATCAATTCTCAAACTCATTTTAAGTCCTTCGGAGAACTTGTTGTGCATGTGACCCAATAGGTTCCCGGTTATGTTGGTCGTTCATAATTAACCATTAATTACGGAACGATCATGAGTGACATCTAGTAGTATATCATGATCCCCAATTGATCAAAAAATCAATGATTGATTCTAAATATTTTTAAACTTTTCAGCAACTATAATTAAACGTGCTTCGTTCCTTTCACCGTCTTATACCCATTTGGTTCAGGACATGGTCTATGTGTCGGTCCCCATTAGGCTGACTATGTCACACCTAGCCCAAGCTGCTTTCTTGTCCTGTGGATTCAAGTTACTTGTACATGTGCCCAAGAGTGTCATGCTCTTCACATGTAATGCTTTGACCAAAAATTTTTAGTAACAATGCTGACAAATGACCGCAGGGTATACGTCTCCTTTTTCAAAGAGCGGTGAATCCTTTGTAGGCTATTCAAACACCTTTAGGTACTTCGTCTTATACCCAATCATCTCGGGTCCACACCTTCTCGGAGATGCTTGCTTAAGATGTTAAAGTATAAGCTTCGATGACCAAGGTGATTTAAATACCGCAAGTCAAAGGAAACTCACACTTAAACTGTACTGAGATCTTCATTGATATATATATATTGAACCATATGAAGTCTCAAAGCAGGTCACTCCAATGAACTGGTTACCTTTAACCAGCATCCACGTTTAACTCTCAACATCTAATGTCGATAGTAGTGAGATCAGCTGCTTCGCTAACTAAGGAGTTTAAAATGTGCTAGTCTCGACAGAATCGATGACGTCCGTACTCATCAATTCCTCGACTAGGGATAATTCCAATACATTCATAATTACACATGTAAAGATGCTCACTAGTTGTGATCCAATCACAAATTCTCTCACACTATGAATCATATTGTGGGCATTCAGTATTTGAGTTTAAGATCCAATCAAACACATATGAAATGTGCACTCAAACAGTGAATTAATATTTATCCAATAAATAGTATAACTGTAAGTTGATTACCTTAGGACACCTCTCAAATCTAACACGGTGTTGCTGGCACTAGGTGGCGAGCTGCTTCAGCATGTTGTCGCGCAGGGTGCTGGCCGATCGGCAGCTGGTGGGGTGCTGTCGGTCGGCCGCTAGTGGGGTTCTGGCCGACCACTAGTGGGTTAAGTGAAAGGACAAGGAAGCGATTAAGCTATTAAGAGCTTTAGGAGTTGAAGCTTTCTAATCCTTGTCCAAGGTGTTAGATTGGACGCTTGATCAACTTGAGCATAGCAAAAGGATATATAGAGTAAACAGTGAAACCCTAGTGCTCAAAAGATCTCCAAGAGCTTATATACTCATCATCCTTACATTAACATATAAAAACTAATTTTTACTCCTTTAATTGAGTAAACCAAGGTTTCAATTGACTAACTATACAATCAACCAAACTTTAGACTCCAAGGATACAATGTCCAATCGATTAATGAATGCCATTCACTTAACTGGATAACATCCAATTGATTAACCTAGGGTTAGTCAATCTACTAAACTCAAATAGAAATAGTTGAACATCTAAACCCCCCTGAATCCAATCAACTAAATAATCTGATTCAATTTATTGGTCTATGTCTAATCGATTGAGTGCCTATCCTAGTGAATTAAAACTATTTGGACAATTTTCCTTATTAGCTTACAACCATTTGTAAGTTAGCCTAAGGTTTTAGAACTTAAGTTAGTTAACAAATATAATCTAAGAACCTCTCGACATTACTAGGCTTCAACAATAATACATTTTAAAAACTAAACACGAAACCTAAGATTACATTCATCAACCAATAGAAGGTTCAAATGTGATTGATGACTAACAATAAAAGGCACAGTGGATAGAGTTTGATTCTCATGCAGGATACCATACGTTCACAGTACTCAAACTACTGGAACAGCTGGGATGTCGTGTCAGGAGTCGTTGCATTTTCAAATTTATCCGATGAACGAACAAGGAGAAAGTCACCCACTTCTAAGATTAAGTGAACACGCGCTCAGATACCTGGATTAACAAAAAATGTGATTTATGACCATCTATGACATATCCGACTAATCTTCGCTCTTCACTAGCTCGATCAATGATGTATATCGTCCTTTAAGCTTTATCTCTAGTTTTAAGCTCGATGACCATCCATAATAAGCTCAACCTTGGCTCCTTGGATTGATGTCTTTCGTTCAAGCTTGACCCGAGCACGGTTCAGAATCGACAGTTCGCCGATTCGAAACTATTGATTCGACGGTTCTTGACAGGTCAACTCTTAACGTTAATCGTCCAAGACAATTATAATTCATGGTTTGGAATCGTCGATTTACGGTTTAGTTCACGGTTCGTCACGGTTCAAGATTATTATAATTTTAAAAAGTATTATATATATATATATATATATACACGATCTCCTGTGCGATGCACGGTGCGTGACTGTGAGTCAAAGGGATTTTCTTTTTTTATTTTATTTTTATTTTTATTTTTGCTTGAGGTTAGGTCATTTAGGGTTTTGCTTATAGGATTTAGGGGTTGGGTTATAGTATTAAGTACAAAAACTTTTAAAATGAAAAAATAGGTATTCACGAGTTGTCCATGATAAGGAGTGCAAGATTATATATATATATATACACACACACACACATATGCACTCCTCATTATTGTTCCCCTAAATCTAAGATCCTTCTCTAGAACATTTTCACCCAATCTCAAATCCGCCTTCCCATCGCCCCCTTACCCTTTCACGGTGTCCTCTCCTTTGACCCTGTCACTGCTAGCAACCACTATGTCGTCCTTCTCTTCACTGAGGGTATATCTTTAATTCAAAATTCTCCCATCAGAGGCTCCCTCTGGACCTTCCGCTATTATGATCAAAGATATGATCTTCTTCCATGACTACAATCTCTTTGCCCCCACTGCCATGATGTAGCTCCTCGTCGAGGATCTCTCCACCGATCTAGACTTCCACCCGTTACGTGACGGTTGTGCACCCACCCTAGCTTCCGCCTCCACTCACTACAAGTAATTTTTGGCTGAAGCCAAAGATCACCTATTGGTTTTGTGCCACATACTCCGATGAGAGTTCAATGTTTTTCGATGGGATTTCAAGATCGATAGATGGGTGGAGGTGCTTGACTTGGGGGAAAAGATTGTGTTCCTTGGATCTACCAGCTTTGATGGGTCGATCACTGTTGGAACTGGATTGGCAGTTAATTGGCCCCTAAACCGTAATTTGCCTAGTTAGGCCGGGCTGGTTACGGTTACCCGTTAACCAGATCAACAAGTAATCGACCGTTGACTCGATTATTCAAAGACAAGCTCGGACAGACGGGGTATGTGACCTTCTTTGACCCGAATAGATTTCCGATCTCCAAGAGGTTGTTCTACAAATACCTGTTCCTCCAAGTTTCCATGCAAAAATGCTAAAATAGGCCATGAGCCCGTGGATTGTGTCATCTAATTCATAATCAATTCTACTCTTGCTTAAAGCTACTAACGGTGGAAGACCCACTTTACACCAATGGTTTTGTGTCTCAGTTAACTCCCAAGTATTATTTCTTTCAATGGCATCAATTTCATCATCCATCGACGCCATTTTGCATCTTTGACGGCACTTTCAAAGGTTGTAGGATCACAATCTGAAAATAAAGCAAAATGTATCGCTGTAGTTGGCTGGTCTTCTTCGACGATTCTACTTCCATTGGAGCTATAGGAGTATTTTGAGCCTCATGTTGCTTATCCTCCATAGGTTGTTGTACTTTCTCATCATCATCAAGATCTGCTGGGATTTGTTGCTTATCCTCCATAAGAGTGTTGTACTTTCTCATCATCATCAAGATCTTGGGATCCATTTTGATTCTACAACTCACAACTTATAATGATTTTCTTAGTGCAATTGTAACCAACATTTTTCAGCTATGTCCCAAGAAAATGATCAACCGTTGGTTTTCTTCCACTCCAAGCTTCCTCTGGTGTCATCCATAATGTGGGACTTCTATTCAATATATGACCCTTTCTTTCTCGAGCTTCACTTCGAGATAAATCGCGACTATAATCCGTAATTATGTATCTATTTAGAGTGTGGTGTTATTGGCTACAACTCTGCTCCGTCTGATTTTCCCCTGGGGAATTGATTACGGTGTTGTTTGCTAACAACACATCCTATTTCTAATTTGTCACCACCAGCCATAACCATGGAATGAGATGTTGTATGAAGCCCCACACCCAACTTTGCATCTTGTATACCGACACTAAGCAAATTAGTCTTTAAATCTGATCGTAAGTCATCTGGCGGATAGATCTAATTCAAAAAAATGATAATCCCAGTTAGCCTCATTGACTATCTCCTGGGGGTGATTGGCCCGGCCCCACGGAAGTTTCCCACCGGTCACCAGGGTAAATCGGGAAGCACACGCAGCGGCCAACCCAGACACCCAGCATCCTTTGATTACGGATAGATCTAATTCAAGCTTATATTAGTGATCGTAATTGTTCTTTTATTAATTTTCAGATTACTAATGTTTACTTCCTTTTCACCTTTAATTTCTGCTCTCTCGTGTGGAGCGTGGGAGCTAGCCGTGGAATGCAGGGAATGTCAAGCGACAAGCTCCTCCATTGTCATACCGATGTTGGAATAATTCAATGCCTCATCGGCTTATCTTATCGTTTTGCTAATGCACGTTCAATTCCGTCGTTTGACTTGAACCTGAAAGTTCATCCAATCCCTTGACGCCATGCTCTCTGCCAGATGCAAGCTCTTGAGCTCGTTGAGATTGCTCAGAAATCTTCAATTATTGTCCTTAATTTAGTTTATCTCCCCAGCTGCTCGTCCTTTTTCCCATTACTTCTTCGAACATCATGCACATAAATTAATGAATTAATTAATTCTCTAGCTTAATTAGCGCATCATTTGCCCTCTTGTTCGTCTGAAACCACTCCACTCCGGGTCGATCTGGTCATCCCTCGTCTGCTACTCGTTTAACTACTCCAGTCGTGCTTCTGTTAATTAAATCAATAAATTAATCCGTTCAAAATGACAGCAACAAGGCGATCTCATTTTGTCATCGTTCCCACAAAAGTCAGAATACATAGCGTGTTGTGCATGCTATACAACTATATAATATAAGGCTGACATTATATTAACATTGGCGCTTTCATTAATTTTAATTGATTATAGACCTTCTTCGACTCTTTGAGATCAGTCTGAAATCGACTTAAAGTTTGTTGTCTGTCCTAGTGCTGATTAGGGTTTTCTAGGTAGAAGATAGTATCTCAGTCAACTCTAGATCTTTTTTTTTTATAAATAATTTAACTGTTCTTTGATTTTCTCCCTCACCTAGCCACGTTGCTTCTTTGAAGCTTCTTCTAATTAAATATTTTCTACCGATAAACTTTCTTCCACTATGAACAAGCCTGATCCTGTTCGCATTACTAAAATCAAAGAGATTTCTGGCCTCGTACGTCTTCTTCCACTGCTATAGAAACATATGGCTTTAAACTCTGAAATAGAATGATAATATTGTTTGAGATATTGTCAGAGATATAGAAAATTTACTGAATTTCAAATTTTACAAAAATTAAATTTAGATTTATTTGTCGAGATGGCTTGAGTTAATAATTGTCAAGTAGCGCAGGGAAAGATAAACTGCCTAGGATGGTTGTGTTGGTACAATCGATCTTTGATTAAGATTATATTGATGAAATGCGAATTGACTCGAGTTGAATTTTGATATTTGATCAATATATTAGTTAGACGTCAAGTAGAGTAAGATTGACTGAATACTTAATAGTCAATCAATGTGTTGTAGGTAAAATGGAAAGTCCAAATGGATCATAGTTAATTAGATATTTGATGATCGAAAGTTCAACAAAGAGTTGACATAAGGCGTGAAGTCTTAACAAGTTAAGGTTAATCGGATATTAGACAATAAAAAAGTTTTAGCAGGTTAAAGTTGATCGGATGTCAGACAATGATGAAATACCGATAGGTCAAGTTGATCAAATGTTAGGCAATGATAAAGTCCTAACAGATTAAGATTGACTAGATGCTAGACAATGAGAAGTCTCAGCAAGTCAAGATTAATTGGATGTCGAGCAAAGAAAATCCTAGTAGGTTGAGGTCAACCGGATATCATACAAAATGATAATTCAGCCTTGATACGGTTGAAACATAAGTATTGGTCGATTGATATAGTGTATCGATTGACTGATAAACTCTAAACTTCGAAATTGGAGTTCAAGGTATTTTTAGAATTTTGCTACAGTAATTATGAACATTAACCTGCTACAATAATTTGCTATATTATTATGAATAATAATTTGCTACAATGATAGTTAATTGATGAGTTCGATCAGTTGACTCATGACACTATAGCAACGAATAAAAATTTTAGAAATCGATTAAAAAACTCGACTAATCATAATCAATCGACTAATATCATTATTCGAGCGAACAAAGAATTTAGAACCTGATTGTGAGATTGGACTGATTAGGCATCAGTCAACTAATGATAATGGAAAGTGGAATGATGTTGAGATGGATGGAGTCATTGAGCTGACATATTAAATTAACGTTTGAATCTACAGTGGATCAATTGATTAATGGGTGAGATCAGTTGACTAATAGGCGAAAATTATCCTTAATTTGAAGGCTATAAAAGAAGGGTTTTGAGGAGATTTTCGCAACCATTTTTTTGGAGGTTCTGAAGTGAAGTGTTAGTATATTTCCGGACTAATAAGAGACAAAACCAAACAATCAACAACAAGCAATGATGAACTGGCCAAGTCTGACTTGGCTTGAGTATTGAGCAAGGCCAAGTGCTGAGCTAAGCCGAGTTTTCGATTTGGCAAAGTGTCAAGCTACTGGGTGACCGAGTCCAAGTGGGAAAGAAAGACATTGAGCGAGGCTTACGTTTGACATAGTTTTCTTAAAATAGATTTGTCCCCTCCAATTGTGCTTTAAGGTCACGTGTATACAACCAAACACTAGTTGTTTATGGCAAATAAACAACTATTAAATGCCCAAATAAAAGTTATTTAATTACTACATTTACCTGACTTGAAATGTTTAATGGTCAATCATTTCACACCATTTCAGATTCAAAACATTGGTTGATTTGCTTCGGTAAATTTTATTCCGACCGATTCGACATTTGGCGTGCACAAGTCATGCTCATATACAAGTCACCTTAGTTCAGTATAATTCAGGCCTTGGATTTGCAACCTCTATGGGTCCACGCATGTGACGGAGTCTCTACTTATGCATATTCACAATTTTAAGTATTGTGATCCAATATAAATCAACTACAAAGTCACTCGGCCCCTAATGTGGGACTAAACTTCCCATGTAAAATGGAAGTCCATTTCCATCCACTATTCTTATTTCAATTCACATTTTCAATAAATATTTGTCTTCAAATAATGCTCACTCTTAGTGGCAAACTACAACAAGATATTTAAACTACTAGTTCATCGTTACAATATTGCACCACAAAAATAACTGATATTAGCGACGGAATATTCCGTTGCTAAAATGGATTAACGATCAAATAACGACGGATTAACGACCATATTTTAAATTACTTTTTAAGCACTTAGATTTGGTCAAAATATAATACAAATGACATGATTTGTTAAAATAACCATTAAATTATGAGAGGGGACCAATATATTTCAATCAATTACAAATTGTTTCCTGTAATGCTAAGATTCATTATTATTTTTTCACACATCACTAGGTTGAGGATGAGGTGAACATGCACTATTCAATTTGTATACATGTGATCTCTATCCATCATCTTGTTTGTATATAATCATGTTTGAGAGGAGGAATATGATTGCATAAAATATATGATTGCATATATTTTATGTAAATCAATAAATATTTCATTAGCATAGTTAAGTCACTTATCTAATTAATTTAGTCATTACTATTTAATTTATTTCTTAATTTGTGAAGCAAATTTACTTAATTAATTACATTGATTATTATTTTACCTATTTTAATTTTATTTTGATGCGTATTTGTGAAGCAAATTTATGCAAAATTTTGTTCAAATTCAAGATTAATATAGACCCCTAAACCAAGCAAATTTATACAAAATTTGTACTAAATTTATCACAAGCTTGGGAAAAAATGGTTATGATCAAAGGATCCGGAGATGTTAACTTTGGAGGGGGAAAGGCCGGAACTGGAGAAGCTGGGGGGGGGGGGAGGCTGGAATCGGAGAAGATAACGCCGGAGGATAAACGCAGCCGAGAGCTGGATCTTGAGGCTGAATCCAGAGAAGAAAACATCGCGCGCACGTGAGGAGAGTTCGCGAGGGGAGGGTTCGTCGGAGGAGAGTTTGTTGCGCGCTAGGAGATCGCTAGAGGAGAGGACGTCGCGCGTGAGGAGATCGCCAGAAATTGCCGGAGCAACAGAAAAATCATGAATTGGGAGAAGAAAAGGGTCGGGAATGAAACCCCTAAAATCGCAAACTTAGTGACGGTTTAGCGACGAAATTTTATTCTGTCACTAATTTAAGCGGCAGTTTAGACACAGAAAGAAATTTCCATCGCTAATAAAAATGGTTTAGCGAGGGAAATAAAATTTCATCGCTACCTTAGCGATGGAAATAAAATTTCGTCGCTACCTTAGTGACGGTTTAGCGACGGAAATAAAATTCCCTCGCTAAGTCTAATTTCCATTTTTATATATTAATTCTGTCCCTATATTAGTGATGGAAATAGAGACGGAATTATAATTCCGTCGCTAATTTAGCGATGGTTTATCGACGGAAAGAAATTTTCATTGCTATGTTAGCGACGGAATTTTATTTCTGTCGTTAATATAATAACAGAAATAAATTTTCATTGCTAAATGATCCGTTAACGACAAATGATTATTTTTATCACTAAAATAGAGATAGAAATAAAATTTCATCACTATTTTATGATTTCTTTGTAGTGTTTCGCTGAGAAGAAAGAGAAGGAATAAGTGGGAAAAGAGATTGAAATATTTTTGGGTAAAAATTAAAAAGGTGCTATTTGTTATCATTTTGTAAAAAGAATATTTTTTTTAAATATCAAAATAATATCTTATTATATTTTTAATCTTAAAATGTTCTTATAGTGGCTATGAAATTACTATAATATGTTAAAGTAAATTAGTTTACTTTCTTTTACGAACTTATCAAAATTTCTACATATAGAACGTTGTTATATCAAAGTATTTCTTATCAATTTATTAAAATTATTTCAATTTAATCAAAATGACTTTAATATTGTTATAATAACTATTTCGATGAAATACAATGGATGATCAAATCATCAGTCAACCAATGTTATTGGAGATGATGAAAATACTTGAAAACACTCCAAAAAGATCATTAGAACAATGCCGGGGATGGATCCCGGCAAACCACTTTGACATTCAAGTTAGGATTTTACGAGAGGAAGGAGATTAAGGGCTTGAAAAAATTAAGATTTCGTGTGTGTATACCTGTGAAATATAAACTTCCGTTTATGGTTTGTCACGAGATACGCGCTATCGTTTATGGTGTGTTCTGATATACGCGTTCTCGTTATCCATGTCTTCCGAGATACTTTTCTTACTTTACAGGAGAAACAGTCTTAGGGTTTCATGGTCTTGCAGACGTATCGACCTTATGAGATCAACCTAGAAGTGGCTAAAGAGAGACTCATGGCTAAGATGAGGTTGACGCATGAGATCGAGTAGAGGCTAAGGTCGCGACTTGAGGCTTGAGGCCAAGGTTGGGACTCAAGGCTTGAGACCAAGGTCGGGACCCCAGGCTTAAAGCCAAGGTCGGTGCCCACGAACCCGAGGCTCAAGGCCCAGGTTGGGGCCTGAGATCAAGTAGAGGTCGGCGCTCAAGACTGAGATAAAGTTGGCACATGAGATCGAGTAGATGTCGAGGTTGGGACCCAAGGCTGAGATGAGGTTGAGACTCGAGGCTTAAAGTCAAGGTCGAGCCTCGCAAACCCGAGGCTCGAGGCCAAGGTCATGGCTCGAGATCGAGTAGAAGTTGGCGCCCAAGATTGAGGTGAGGTCAGTGCATAAGACCGAGTAGAGGTCGAGGTTGAGACTCAAGTTTTGAGGCCAAGATTAGGGCCTGAGGCTAGAGGTTGAGGTCGGGGCCCGCGGACCCAAAGCTTAAAACCAAGATCAAGGCCCACGTACCCGAGACTAAGGTTGCCAACTTATTGTCCTTCGAGATTTGTCTAATCCTCTTTGATTTTGACTAACAGCTCAATATCATTCTGGATCTCGTAGGCCATGGTGGCTACAGGCTTTCGCACTATCACAAGCCTCCTCAATTAGTCTAATCGATAGAGGCATAGTCCGATTGACTGGATTGTGTTGATTTGTTATTGAGACATCCCGCTCAATGACCTTGCTAAACTATCATTGACATATCCACCCTGACAAGCCATGCTGTCGACACCTCATCAGGACAACTAGTTTGGTTCTCGTTTTCGAGGAGATAAGACATTGCATTTAATGATCATTGTTCCGACCAAATACAATAGATGATCAAGCCACAGGTCAACAAAAAGGATGAAGAGACGTAAAAAACACTCCAAAAGAGAGTTAGAATGGTTCTAGGAATGGATCTCGGTAAGGCACTCCAACTCTCAAGTTAGGGTTTTGTGAGAGGAAGGAGATTAAGGGCTTAGAAAAATTAGGATTTCGTATGTGCATATCTGTGCCCCCGGGTAGGGGTAGTCTTTTATAGAGTTATCAATGTGTCAATCTTCAAAATATCAACATCCATTTCATATTTGTTTTGAAATACGTGCTATCATTTATGGTATACTTCAATATACACGCTCCTGTTGTTCATGTCTTTCGAGATATTTTCTTTATTTTTCAAGAGAAACAATCTTAGGGTTTCATGATCTCATAGGAAAACCGACCTTATGGGCTTAACCCATAACTAATCAAAGAAATATTTGAGACCCTAGGTTGAGATGAGATCGACATGTGTGGCCAAACTAAGATTGAGACCCAAGATCGAGCAGAGGTAGAAGTCGGGACCCGAGATCGAGCAGAGGTCGAGGTTGGGACTTGAGACTTGAGGCTGAGATGAAGTCAGTCTGTGAGGCCTAGTGGAGGTCAAGGTCAAGACCTGAGACCCGAGACCCGAGACCCGAGACCAAAGACTCGAGACTCAAGACCCAAGACCGAGCGAAGGTCGAGGTTGAGACTGGAAACTTGAGGTCGAGATGAGATCGACACGTGAGGTCGAACAAAGCTTGAGGTCGAGACCCCAGATTGAGCAGAGTTCAAGGTTGAGACCTGAGACTTGAAGCCAATATGAGATCAGCACGTGAGGTCGAACAGAGGTCGAGGTCGGGACCAAGGTCGAGATGAGATAGGCATGTGAGGCCGAGCAGAGGTCGAGGTTGAGACCAAGGCCAAGGTCGAAGTGGGCGCTGGAGGATGATGTTGTCAGCTTGTTATCCTTTATTTTGACTGATAACCCCACACTCATTCTAGATCTTATGGGGCACGTGGCCGCTATAGGCTTCTGTCGTGTCATACGTATCCTCAATTAGTCTAGTCGAAAGAGATATAGTCCTACTGAATGGACTTATACTGAGTTATTGTTGGGATATCTTGATGAGATATCATTGCTTTATTGGGACAGTTGACCAGGTCTTTACTACAGGGAAGATTAAATGTTGCATTTATTGAGATTGATACATCAGGTTGCGTATCATCTTGCTGATTGTTATGTCATGCTATTGCATCAATGGCTGTCATGTGGGATCCTCCTAGAGCCGCGAGAGCACCCTGTTGCATTAATTGCAAAAGCATACATCATTATCGCTTACTGACACAATCTTAGATCCTGCGGTGGTGTCGTGTTGCTGCTTATTTATCTTTACATCGGACGACTACATTTTGAACTACTTTTAAAATCAGTCTTCTCGTAACTCACTCTTGGTGCATTTTAATTAGTAGGATGATGATGATCAGACAGTTGGAAGAATTTTTAACATCCAACCGTCTTGCAATTGATGTGATATTTTTACTATTCGGACTCCGACGTATATTAGGTTTTCAAGATGTGACACCACTGCCATTTATCACCACGCTCCTGATCATCTTCATCCTAGTTCCTGATCATCTTTGTTCCTTTTCTAGTGATATAGCAAGTCACCTCTCCTTCCTTCATCTGGTTCCTTTCTTCCCTTTTTCAATCTTATAGCCAACGAGGAAGGGTTTGCCCCTTGGTATGAGACTCAACGATCTTCTTATACTAGAGAGGAGGATCCATTGCTTCGAGATCAATATAGTATTCCTGCCAACCACCAAATATTGGTCCCAACGCCCGAGCATCGTCCTCATGAACCACAACCAGGTTACATCACTTGCTTGCATGACCAATTAGCCAACGGCCTTAGATTCCCTATTCCTACCTTCTTTCAAGATTTGGTTAACTACTTTCATCTTTCCTCTCCCAATTCATCCCAAATTCCTTTCGCCTAATCAGTAGTGCAGTTATAGTTGCTTGCATATACCAAGTTCTGCTCGATCTTGTTACTTTTCGCTATTTCTTTTATTCAAAGTGAGGGGAGCCCGGTGTGGTGTATTTCACATCTAGACTTGGATTTAACTTCCTTGGCGAATACCTGACTTCTCAGAAGGGGTGGAAGAGTCATTTTATTTTTATCAACCTACAATTGGCTAACTTCTTGGCATCTAGAACTACCACCTCAACCTTCCTTAAGCCAATATAAGCTAGAGAGAGATTTTTGATGGTGGTTGAGGCTTTAGTAGGTTTGAAGTTTAATGTGAACATGCTAGTGGAGAACAAGACGTTGCTTTACCGAGCAAGGCTAAGCCCGAATCCTTACCTTTGGAGGACCGACTAAGTAAGACACTGCTTCTATTAAGTTGTCATGCTTACTGACTAACCTTTTCTTCTTTCGCAGGTTGAATCATGTTGGGAGCCTCAGTCAACAAGAATTTGAAGTGGGACCTATCGATGATAGACAGCTGGTGGGCTGATGAAGTAGCAGAGTCATCGACTGCTGGAGTTGAATCTCCACCGGCGGACCTTCCAGTTGTAGCTGAGGATCCCCCGATCCCTGCCCATGAGCCCATGATTGTTGCCACTATAGGGGGCTCTGCAAGAAGTGTTTGAGGTCAAGACTAGTGAAGCCAAGGTGGAGGTGATCAAGGTGACAACCGAGACACAAAGAGGGCTTCATCCTAGGAAGAGGAGTCGAGTGCAGAAACAACCACCCCCTTCAAAGGAAACCTATCCTACTCCTCATCCAGATGAGGCAGGTTACTCGACTTCAAACACTCAGTGAGTCCTTCCGATGGGACCCCCTTAACGGTGCTTCTTCTAAGGAGTCTGCCTCCAGAGTGTTGCACCAAGCACACACATGATAGAGCTAGAGTATCAGCTTGAGAAGAGTGGGGTTGTGATGCATCCTACCAGAGTTGAAACTGGATCTAGGTTCGACAGCGCCCTTCCTCCTAGGGTTCACCGAGCTACCTCGGAATAAAGAGAAGAACGCTCCCAGTGCTCTATGGAGGAAATTTGCCGCTATAAGACCGAGATCTTGCCCCGCATGGGCCTGGAAAACCTAAGTGAGGTCCTCAATGCCTCCCTTATGAAGGTACGAGCTTTCTCCTCTATCCACTTGCATAATTTTTACCTTTACTAATTAACATTTCTTCCTCGTATAGACCTAGAAAGCACATAGAGAGCTTCATTGTCGGTTACCCGACTTGATACAGCAACACCACCAATTAGAGACACAAGTGGCTAATCTAAAAGGCTAGTTGGCGCAATCAACTCTGAGATTGGAAGAAACTAGAGCTACGACTAAAAGAGCTAGAGTAAATGCAAAGACTGCCAAGGCTGAAGAAGTGAAATTGCGCCAAAAGGCCGAACTCCAGGCTGAGAAGATCCATCAAATGGAGCAAACCTTAGAGAAAGCCCGAGCCGCATTCCAAGTTTTGGAAGAAGAGGCTAATAAGGCTAGAGAAGAAGCTAAGTTTTTCAAAAAAGAAACTATGCACACAAAAGGGGAACTGACTTCCCTTCATGCACAATAGGGAGAGCTCCGTCAGGACCTACGTGAGGCGGTAGTGAGGAGGCAAGATCTAGATCATCAACTGACTGAGGATAAGAGGCAGAGGGAGAAAGTCAACTATGGACTAGAGAAAACATAATCTGGGCTGGAGGCTGCCCAAGTGGGACTGGCTAAATGCAAGGCTAGCGAAGAAGGACACTAGCAGGAGTGAAAGAAGTCCTTCCTTGCTTCCCAAGAGTACTACGACTTGCTAGGGGTGAGGACCAGTAGGATGCTAAAACACAAATTTGAAGGAGCAGGTCGTTAGTTCTTACAATTCGGCCAGATACTTCAAGACGCCAACCTGAACTTCTTAGATCCAAAGAAAGTCTGAAACAACTTGTACTCTTCAGAGAAGGAGGATTAGCAACGCTCCTTTGCATGTTGTCATAATGTTTTGATATCTTTTTATCTATCTCTGTGACTTGAATGCAATAATTTTGAGAATGGATAAATACTTTTTCACTACTCTAGGTCTTGATTATTCTATTTATGTGCGACAATATAATGAGTCTTCAAAAAATGTGAACCTCCTTTATGTAATAATATTAATGAAGTAGTTAGATATGCGAGCTCTTGGTAAGACCAAGGCATAACTTCAATCGGAGAGTTTCGTGCCTATAGTAAGGTTATGTCATGAGCTTGAAAGCTCGGTGCACTGTTCCTATCGTAAGGCTATATCACGAGCTCAGGGCTGTTGGTGCCCCAGTTAGTTTTGATGTGATCAACCAAGTTAAGTTAGGTCCTATGTTGTTCTAATCCCTCTGCTAAGTGTGTAAAATAGAAGGATGGCTGGACTCGTTTAGATGTAATTCTGATATATTATTGTATTTTGACATTTGATACAGTATCAGTATATCCAGAGATTTGTATTTATGTTATTGTATTCAGATTATATTGGAGTGTATTCAGATATTTAGACTTGTGATTTGGTATTTGTATATTATTGTGGATTGTATTCAGATATTCAGATTATATTGGAGTGTATTTTGGATTGTGCGTTTGTATATTATTGTGGTTTGTAATTTACTGTATCATTTTATTTAAATGTAAATAGGGAATTAAAAAATTAAAAAATATATTTTAAAAAAAATTATCATTCCGTCGCTAAATAGCGACGGAATTAAAATTCCATCGCTATATTTAGCGACGGATATTAAACTTCCGTCACTATATTTAGAGACGGAATTTTCAATCCGTCGCCAAATTCTAACGACGGAATTAGAAATCTGTCATTAAATATAGTGACAACATTTTAATTCCGCCGCTAAATATAGCGACGGAATGAAAATTCCGTCGCTAAGCTGACGTCACCGACCAAAAAAAAAGCGACGGCTATATTCCGTCGCAAAGCGGTCACTAATTAACCGTTAGCGACGGAATTGGCCGTCGCTAATTGGCAATTTTTTTGTGGTGATTGTTTCAGATTCTATAGAGCTATAATCTAAAGTAGAAACCACCCCAACTTTCTTTGGTTTAGTTGGAAAAAATAATTTTGGTAACTAATAAATTAAATAGAAATAAATTGATTATCACGAGTAGACTGTTGTAAATCAATTTATCAAGTGAATAAGAAATTAATATTTAATGAATAATTAATCCGATATGATCAGATTGAAATTTTGACTCACACACGAGTTGAGTTTATTGATGTGATTATCTCAATGCTAACTCAAGTATATATAAATGTTAATCTACGTGGAACCATGCATTAAGGGGGTGTAAAATTAGAATTAATTTCATTGATTGATTAAAAGATTAATCGAGGATTATAATATTAATTAATTAATTAATATTTATAATAAATTAATCATAACTATAATATTGATTAATAAAATTAATTAATGGTAATTGATAATATTTAAGTGAAAAGATGTGTTCTATTTCTTTTCACCTCTTAACAGAAATCTTTCATCTCTGGTAAGTAACTCTTCATCTTATTCCTTTCATTGAAATCACTCAATTCTCAAGTTGTGAAATCTCTTATTGACCTCTCTTCTCTTTCCTCTCTCAAGAGTTCCAAAGGTTCAAAAGTTTGATAGGGCTCGAAATTTGGAATGCTCCTATTTCCAAAAGGGTGACTTGATATCTGAAAGGATGTATCGAGAGTATAAATGGAATAAGATCTACGTTGTCATAACAAACTCTACCAGTTTTAGCCGATGACTCATTGCCGATCTGATTAACCGAACTCAATTGTTGGATCAATACGGTCAATCCATCCATCTAAAGCTCCAACAGGTATTAGTGTGATGTTTGCACAATTGATTCTTAATTGAGGTTTGCAAACTTCCTTCATATATAGAACCTGAGATTTCAGTAATCAGTTCTTTCCTTGCACAATCAACTAATTTAAAACAACTTACGACGAGATTTAAGGCTAAAAAATATATAATTTGGGTAGGGTGGAGTAGGTTGATATGAGTTGTCATCGCGATATGAATTGTAATTGTGCTTGCAAAAACGATAAATATTCTACATATAATATATAAATATCTTAATGATTTACAGTAATAATATTCTATATATATATATATATATATATATAGGATTGTTATCCTGAGCGCCTGTTCGTGAGCGACACCTACGTGGCAACGCTGACGTGGCTGGGAATTTTCTCCGCGCGCGTGGGGCGAAAAATTAAAACCCAAAACCTTTTCTCACGATTCCGCTTCGTCCTCTCCCTCTGCTCGCCGCGCTCTTCTCCTCTCTGCTCACCACGCACTCTTCTCCTCTGTGCTTCCTCCTCTCCCACGCACTCTTCTCCCTCTGCTCGCCGCCAGCCACGCACTCTTCGCTCGCCGCCAGCCACACACACTTCGCTCGCCGCCGTGCCCTCTTCTCCCTCTGCTCGCCGCCAGCCATTGTCAGAGGAGGCTTGAGAGCATGTCCTCTGAATACATGGTCCATTGTGGTTGGCTCGGGTGAGACACGAGTGGACCAGGTGATCAGATTGTATGAGAATCGAATTCACTTCAGTTTAATCGGTGGGTGGATCGATTAACCAATGGCTAAGATGGTTAGTCGATCACCAAATCGATTACAGAGCATTCTGTGAGAACCCATAATAATCGATTGCTTGATCGATTATGAACAAGTGTAATCGATCACTTGATCGATTACAGGGTTTTTTGAGAAAACAGGTTACGACATTTAATCGATCACGTGGTCAATTATATGGAGTCTTAATCGATCGTTTGATCGATCTTACTGTTGGTGCAATCTTTGCCCCAAGTGCATTGAGTTTCAATGTTTGGCTAAACCATGTTTGAAGTTAGGCAATACTTGTGATCTAACATGTGTGATGCAAGTTTGCAGGAAAGTCCAAGCGTGGTCTTGGCAAAGGAAAGTCCAAGCGTGGTCTTGGCAAAGAAAAGTCCAAGGTTGGTCTTGGCAAGGAAAAGTCCAAGTGGGAAGTCTTGGCAAGGAAAAGTCCAAGGTTGGTCTTGGCAAGGACTTGACATGACGAAGCTGATGGAAGCATCTCAGGCTAGTGCAAGGATGATGGAGCATCCAGGGAAGGCATGAGGCTATGGGAGGTGTTTGAAGGTCGAGGTCTAGGTCAAGAGAAGCTGAAATGAGATTTTTCAGCTTCACCAGTCGACTGGCCCTGCCAGTAGTCGACTGCTCATAAATCAGACGCACACAGAAAAATCAGTCGAGCCAGAGGAAGACAGGAGTCGACTGGGCAGTCGACTAGTGTATAGTGAGTCGACTGATGCCAGTCGACTGGTCTTGGAACAGTCGACTGCTATTTGAACGTTGGCGAAGATTGGCAAGCATTTAATGCGCTTTAATGCGAGATTTTGTTGCCGATTAAAGCCATCAGTCGACTGGCCCTGCCAGCAGTCGACTGATGCCGAAGAATTATAAAAGAAGCCTGCTCGAGATCAACTTAAGAATTCTGCTATTCTTTCATTACTTTGTGCTTCTTTTGAGAACGTATTTGTTCTCTATTCTTTGCTTTCTTCATCTCCTCCTGAACATTCTTTCATATCATATTTGAGGAGATCGAAAGAGTTGTAAAGGTTTCTCCGCCTTCGAGGTTTTCGAGAAGGAGAATATTCATAGTGCATCGGGTGTGTGCGTGAGTGTGGATCCTTGGATTAGTCATCTCTGCGGAGGTGGATACCAAGTAAACAAACCGGGTTAGCATTGATCTATTGTTTTCTCTTTTATATTTTGCTTCCGCTAACACTCTTGCAGAGAAACAATCAAGAAGAATCGAAAAACGCTATTCACCCCCCTCTAGCGAACCAATCGATCCTAACAAGTGGTATCAGAGCCGGGTACGTTTTGGAGGATCTAACAATCAACCGAAGCAACATATGGCGTTCCAAGAGGGTTATAGCACCGCACGACCACCATTCTTCGATGGAAACGATTTCGCATACTGGAAAGGTAGAATGGAATTTTATCTAATAAATGACTTTGAAAACTGGATTATTGTTGTAGAAGGTTTCGAAAAACCGAAGGATGCAACTGGAACAACCCTACCTATCAAGAACTGGCCAAAGGACATATGTAAGAAGGCGCAAGCGAATACGAAAGCCATAACGACCTTGCAGTGCGGACTCACTAAAGAGCAATTGAGCAAGGTTGGTCCTTTCGACTCGGCCAAAGAATTATGGGAAAAACTCATTGAACTGAATGAAGGATCAAGCGAATCTCGACGAGCCAAGAAGGATATCTTGGTAAGTCAACTACAATCCTTTTCAATGAGATCTAATGAAAATGTAAGTCAGATGCATGGGAGGTTCAAGGAGATCGTAAACGGTCTCCATGTAATCGGTGAAAAGATCGATAACCGCGATCTTGTAAGGTATGTGTTACAAGCCTTTCCCCGAACTACTTTATGGGCATCTATGGTTGATGCGTATAAAGTATCAAGGGATCTATCTGCTGTTAAGCTCGAATTATTCTGTGAATTTCAATTACATGAGCAAGCTAACACTACAAAAAAATCAGCCTTCTACAACGAATTTTGCAACGAATTTCTTAAAAAAATTCGTTGTAGAATTTTTTTGCAACGAATTAAAATTCGTCGCCAAATACTCATCGCAGAATTCTGCAATGAATTTCAGTGATTCGTCGATAAAAATAGCGACGAAAAAATTAATTCGTCGCTAAGTTCGTCGTCGATTGGCGTTGAAAATAATTTCGTCGCCAATCGGCGATGAAATTATTCGTGACTCTACTTCCTTCTCCGTCACTATCTGTTGTTCTCCTGTATACGAAAAATAAAAAAGAGAAAGTATCAATTTTAAAATTATAACTAAAATATATAAGTTAATTATGTCAAAAATTACCTCTTCTTCTGACTTCTCTTCAAAAAAACTGTAAAAAAAATAAACACGGTTAGAAAAATTAGATAAATTAGTAACTTGCAGATGTAATACAATGATAAATAAAATAATAATTATAAAAATTTCATACACAAAAAATCAGCTAAGAACCACCACCATCATCGTCGTCGTCGTCATCGTCATCATCACCCGGAGGGAACGACAACTGAAGATGTCGGAAGAGCACGTCTTGTTGTCTGCGCAATCTATTAATTTCTCGATCTCTTTGTCTCATTTGCTCTTCTCGTTGTCTCATTTCATTATCTCGTTGCCTCATGTCTTCATCTCGTTGCATAAGTAACCCTTTCAACTGGGTTACCTCCTCAGTCAAACTGTGGATCTGAGATGTCACGGCTGGGGAAGTGATAGAAGATGAACCAGCAGCTCTATAGGTTCTCCCCAAAGAACCCATACCCAATATCCTTCTACCACCTTTGTCTCCCCCAGTGGCCTCCAGCCATAGACTCAAATCATTACCCACTGAGGGCTCAGATCCATCACCTTCAGAGCTAGCAGTTGAAACTCGTGCTAGCTCGAGCTCATCATATTTATCCTGTATTATCAAAATATTTATTAATATATTAAAATATTTGATAAATAAAATATAATAAAATTTAGATAAATATTTAAACCTTAATAGCTTTTGCTCTGTCCCCACTCCAGGTCTTGTCTTTCTTTTGAAAAGTGCGAGTAAAAGTATCAATAAAGTCAGGATCTCGCCCCATTTCCTTTACCTAAAAAAACATTGTTAGAAATAATTAATAATAATATGAAATAAAATAAATTTGTTTTTCGTCGCCAAATTCGTTGCTAATTGGCAACGAAAATGTTGCCACTGCAACGAAAATGTTACTTCGTCGCCAAATAGCGACGAATTTGGCGACGAAAATGTATTCGTCGCCAAATGTCTACTAAGCTACCCAATCATGTTTAAAATGCATTTTCCACTATTTTTTAACGAATCTTGGCTATCATATCCTTTACTAATAGCGTATATTCCGTTCAATATATAACCAGTTAGATTTCCTTTCTTATATAGCAAAATAGGCTACGATGTGTCAATACGTCATTCCTTGGATTATAGCACTCGACTGACCCCAACCTATTCAGAAAAAATAATTAATAAAATCTGGTACGACATTGTAAAAGAAAAAGGTTGTCCATGTGTGTATGTGTTATTCCATTAAATATAAGTTATAAATTAAGATATATATTGCGATTCATAATGAACGGGAAGGTGGGAAAAAATAGTCAAATTTTGCGACGAACATAGTTTCGTCGCTAAAATCGTCGCCAATTGGCGACGAATTAATTTTCGTCGTCGATTGGCAACGAATTATATCGTCGCTGATTGGCGACGGAGACTTTTCGTCGCCAATCGGCGACGAAAAATAATCGTCGCTTTGGCGACGAACTTTTGATTCGTCGCTAATTTATTATATTTTGCGACGAAAAATTGTTTCGTCGCCAATCTGCAACGAACTTTTTATTCGTTGGAAATATTGCGACAAATTTTGCAACGAAAATAATTTTTGCAACGAATTTTACGACGAAATTATTTCGTTGCTATTTTGGTAACGAATTATTTTTCGTTGCTAATTTCGACACAAATTTGCAACGAATATTTGTTTCGTTGCAAAATTAGTTGCAAATTTGCAACAAATTTTTTTTGTTACAAAATTTCGTTGCTAAAACAGTGTTTTTTTGTAGTG
>NC_133865.1:3090736-3092681 GCF_044706935.1 Curcuma longa | reverse complement strand
GGAACAAATCCGCTGAAGTACTGATAAGCCCTAGACTAGGTGTCACGATAGGGTTGCAAATTAATAAAGTATCGAAAACCCATGGGAAATACACACAAATGTAATATAGGGGCCTCGAGTCGTATTTTTCCAAGGACTAGTAGATAATTGCATAACTTTAGCTTAGGTGTCGTATTTTTGGAGTTTTCTGAATAAAAATGGGGTTTTGGTATTCTCGGAATGTAATGAAAATGAAAATCAGTAAATAAATGAAAATGCTAAAAATAAAACAAAAACCTAAACCAAGCAACACAATGCAAGTATAAATGAAGCATCTAATGCGAGAAACATTAGCAATGCAAGAAAAGGCAACGACCAATTGCAATTATTTAAACCAACTACTTAAATCCTAGAATGCGATGGACAGACTTAAACTGACCTATCCTAAATCTAATGGCACGGACATGAATGGCAAGTAACAAGGAGAAGGATAAAAAGAAGTTTTAGCTAAAAACACAATTAACTAATCAAGGGCAATTAACTACAACTCCAATTTGCAATGAATGGATAGGACTCGGCAGACTAACAATAAGCAAATTGACAAGCGACATGGCACGAAAGATTTGCAATGGCACAAAATCAATTCGGAAAGGGAAATTGAACTTATAAGAAACTGAAATCAGCCGACACAATGAAGTTTAAGCTGATGGCATGAAATTGCATCCAAAGAAACACTAAACTAGCATTAAGACTTAATCAATTCAACAATTAACTAGCTAAAGAGTAGAACCACAATTCAGAATTTGAAAACAGAAAGAAAGAATCAAAATTGCAGTGTTCAGGAATAGAAAAGCAGTGAACGAAAATCAGAAACTCGTCCCTCAATTCTTCTTCGGTTGCTTCCTTGATTCGGTGTCAATCAAACCGCTGAATCCAACAACGTGGAATTCAACAATCCCTTTGGAATCTTCAAGCTAGTTGATGGTATGTTGCTCGCAGCCGAACCCTGAATTTCCCCGCAGAAACCCTCGGCGGTGCAAACAGGGTCTCGGCCGTGGGTCTGGAAGCTGCAAAAACCAGATTTCTCTCTTCTTCTTGCTCCAATCAATTCTGTGACAATTCCGGAGTACTCGCCGAACCTCAGAGAACCCCTCGTCAGTTGGTGGCTTCGGATTCCACGGTGAACTGCCGGAACAAGCCGAAGCAGAGAAAAACGCCGCCGTGAAACCCTCTCAGCCGCGCGCTCTCCAGCTGTTGGATTTTTCCCCAACGAACCGGCTTGGATTCCTCGTGGATCAAGTAACGCAATGCAAAAGATTTGGGAAGGAGGGAGGCCGCCGTTTGGTACGTCGATCAGCAGAGGATCGGCGTCGGGAGAACGAGGAACAGTGGCGCCCCGAAATTTCATCCCTAAGCTTCGTTTAAATAGCCATCTTTGATTAATCATGCAATCCTGGCCGTCCATTTTGATTCTGATGATCTGAACTTGATCTAGGGCGTTAGGGCGGCTTAGGGCTTCCAAAAATTTGAGAATCTTGATCGGGCTCGATCTAGGTCATATCTTCCATGTTGGCTTGATCAATTTGGCAAATTTGACTCGATTTGATCTTGGTTGAGCTCGAACTTGAACCGATTTGATCCCTAAAATCAAATAAACCCAATTAATGTAAAATTTGCCATTAAATTATAGAAATTATAATAATATCTTCAATTATACCATATGACACAAACATAATCAAATTAATTCATTTAACAATTATTTTCAGGTAAAAATCCAGAATTGAATTGATAAAAAATTACATAAAAATCTTTGACTCATCAAATTCCCCCACACTTACCCTTGAGCGTCCCGCTCAAGCCAGAACAATGAAACTAAGAAAACTCCTCCCATAGTACCCCCTAGATCATCCTCAATCATAATTAGAAAACTATTGAAAGAAAGTTATCTAGGATTATTAAGTATCAA
>NC_133865.1:3011962-3090664 GCF_044706935.1 Curcuma longa | reverse complement strand
TTTCGATGAAGGTACCTCGACTGCGAGGAACCTTGGGAGGACGGGTGGTGGCTGGAATAGTTTTTGGATTAGGTTTCGAAAAAGCAGGAGGGCTTGAAGTGGTAGCTGAAGGGGTGGGGGATTTTCCTTTGTCATGCTTATTTTTGGTCTTGGTCTCAAGGAGTATGGATCTCAGGGGAAGGATCTCTATGGGAGCTTCTTCAGAAGGACCACTTTGGGTCTCTGGAATTTCAACAGGAGCCTTTCCTTGTTCTGATTTAGCTTGGTCCTTGGTAGTTTTGGCACTCTCTTCCCTGCTCCTTTTCTTTGACCTTGTCTCCCTAATAGTCTTAGATACATTGGTCTCGGGCAATGATTCAGGGACTAAGACCTTAAAGTTGGGCACTTCCACAACTTGATCTGACTCCTCCTCTGCAGATGGGCTGACGGCAGCAAACATATGAACTTTATCTTCAGGTTGAGCATCCTTCTGAGCTCCTACTTCGACAGCTGAGGACTCAGCAACTTCAAATTCCAACCCACCAACTATCAGTAGTTCAACAAATCCCATTTTAAATGTTTGCTGACCGCCGCATGCAATATGGTTTGACCTATAGACAGAAAGAAAGAATTAGGCAATATTAAAAGTGAGCTTCATAAATAGGAACTTACTTAGTGATTCATCCAATTGAATAGCATTTGGACTTAGGCCAGCTCGATATAGAAGAGCTTCATTATTCACCAATAGGTTTACATCAAATTTTAGGTTAGATAAGATCTCAGTGATGGAAAAGAAAAGATGACTCTAGCTTATATTGACCTAGAGTGGGTTGGGGAGATGGCCCTAAATGCTAAGAGGTAGGCCAGGTGTAAGGTTGGGGTGGCTTTATAAAGAAATACCTATGCTTCCATCCTTTGTGGGACGTCGGGTACTTAGGAAGTTACAATCAGGTCGAGCAGCAAAATAAACAACTCCAAAGTCTCCTCATTTAGGATAAAAGAAGTAATGGAAGAGTTGAGAGTCAAGAGGAATCTGATAGATTTGAAAAATGATGGAGGCACCACAGATCAAACGATAAGAGTTTGGGGCCAATTGAGATAAAGAGCATTGAAAGTAGGTGGCTAGGTTTTGAAGAAAAGATGGTAAATGAAATCTTAAACCCTTCTAGCTGCCCCTGAAGAAGGTCACATAGCTAGGGGGTTCATGAAGTCATTGGTCACGAGAAAGAAGCCTAATTTTATGGTCTAAGGGAAACACTTAAAAAATACAGCTAATTTACGACAAAAATTAGCGACGAATAATTTTCATCGCAAATTAGCGACAAATTTTGCGACAAAACATGTATTCGTTGCCAAATTCCAACGACTTTTGCGACAAACATATTTTAGTTGCCAATATGGGATGAATATATTTTTGTCGCCATTTTTGTCGTAAATTGGCGACGAAATAAAATTTCCATCGTAAATTTTGCGACAAAAATAACATTCGTCACTAAATTTGCGACAAAACTAGCGTTTCGTCGTGAAGCTGGCTAAAGACCATCGGTAAAGGCGCAAGTATTTGGCAACGAAAATGTGTTTTCGTCGCCAAGACTTCGCCGAATTCATTATTCCTCGCCAAATTTCATAAGTTATCGGGTTAACGGGTGGGGTAGGGTATTTGGTGACGAAACCATTTTCGTCATCAATTGGTGGTAGGGTAATTGGCTAAATTCGTCGCTAATCGGCGATGAAACCATTTTTTTTTTTCGTCGCCAATTGACGACGAATTTGGCGACAAAAATGGTTTCATCGCCAAATACCCCAACTTAACCTTCCGCCTCAATCCCCTTTTCCTTCTCTCCGTGATTTCTTCCTCTCCTTCTGCGCGATTTCTTTCTCCTCCGCTGTGGGCGAAGAGGTGACGGTGACGGTCGACAACGGTTAGTTCCTCTTTCTTGCCTTTGTTTTTCCTATTTTGCCCTAATTTGGTGTTGTGTGTTGGCCGGCCTGTTGCGGGCCGCTAGCTAGCTGATGGTGGGGTGTGTGGTTGCTGTGTGTCGGCTGGCCACCGTTGGATGTGGCTGCTGGCCGCCGGCATTGGGAGGGGGGTGGCTGGTCGGCTGAGTGACTCAGTTGACCCGTTGGGGTGGGTGCTGGGCATCACGGTTGGTGGCCAGTTGCCTGGCCGTCGGTGGATGTGGCCACTGGTGGTGTGTTGGCCGGCCGGCTAGCCACTGGTGGGGTGTTGGCCGGCCAATGGTGGGTGTTGGCATTAAGGTTAGGGTTACACTAGGTTTTTAGGGTTAGGATTAGAGGTTAATTTCAGAATTAGGATTAAAGTTAAGGTTATTGATTAAGATTAGGGTTTAGGGTTAGAGTTAGTGATTGATGTTTAGGGTTAGGGTTATTGAATAGGATTAGGGTTTAGGGTTATGGTTAGGGTTAGAGCTAGTTATCATTAATTAACTAAAGATACATCTTACTTGATCACTTATCCAAAAGATAATATCAAGAAATTAAAATATTAACAAGTTAATAATGGAACCTCATCTTACTTAGGCTAATTCTTTTCTTTTGATTAATAATTGTTTTCATAGTTGATAACCTTGTCCTATAACGATTTAAAATTTCTTTTTAATTAATTATTTAGTAACTATCATCCTATTAAAATTAAAAGCATTGAATTAAATCTATTTTTAAAAAATTAAAGAAACAGAGTACCTATTACTCTATTGAAATATTAACAAGTTCCTAAGAACTATCATAATCTAACAATACTCGTTTAAAAGCAAAGCCAAAAAAAATCTAACTTATAATTAGCTTTTATTATGCAAACATGAAACAAATGAATATGCTATCAATTTATTTCGATCTAGATGTTCATATTGATCTACTTTAATGAATATGCTATCAAATGATTAGGGTTGCAAATTTTAGAGTTAGTGATTGATGTTTAGGGTTAGGGTTATTGAATAGGATTAGGGTTTAAGGTTAATACCAAACTATTCCCTAAGTAATATTTCATCCCCAGACGTTAGCGAGGACTCTTGGGTCTCGTACCAAGGGATAAGCTCGGCCATGGGAATATACTAAAGATACAAACCTAGCTAACTGGTCCCCCAACACTAGGTCAAAACAGTATATAACTGTAGGAAGACGAAAGTGGCGAAAAGAACAGAATAAGTAAAAACCTAATGCCTAAAGCTAGTGGGACAATGATGCTAGAAGAAGGAGAAGGTACAAGCAGTAGAAAGATTAGTGGTCTAGTAGAACTTACTAAGGAAGCTAGAGGAGAAAAGACGAAGAAGGTGCAGGGTCGAGTAAATCGCGTGAAGCTAGGGTTTAGGTGTCTGCAGAAGCATGAAGGAAGAAGGAGGCTTGGCTCGCGACTTAAAATTAAACGACCACCAAATCTCCACCATTGAAAGCCAAATCAAGGGATGAAAATGGTTAATAAATAGTTTAGAAAGCAGGCGATAACATCTTTGGTTAGCTTAAGTCAGAATAAAGATTAAAACTCGCTAAGTCATATAGCACTTCGGGCTTGACTCAAGTCCAGTCAGTCGGACTCCGCCTCCTTTAACTAGACTAATTTAGGAGGCTTATGATCCGGGAGGATTATTGAGTGGTTATGTGGACGTCAGGTATAAGGGAGATAAGGAAAAAAGAGTAAATATAAGTATCAGTTAATTGACAAGAACTATTCCGAAAATCCTCAGTAAACTCCTAATTAACCTCCTACTCCGGTCTCAGAATGCTTTTGCATCAAGCGCCGACCTTAGGACTTGGTCTCGACACGCCTTCTGCATCAAGCACCGACCTCAGGACTTGGTCTCGGCACGCCTTCTGCATCAAGCACCGACTTTAAAACTTGGTCTCGGCACACTTTCTGCATCAAGCGCCGACCTCAGGACTTGGTCTCGGCACGCCTTCTGCATCAAGCGCCGACCTCAGGACTTGGTCTTGGCACGCTTTCTGCATCAAGCGCCGACCTCAAGACTTGGTCTCGACACGCTTTCTGCATCAAACGCCGACCTCAGGACTTGGTCTCAGCACACCTTCTGCATCAAGAGCCGACCTCAGGACTTGGTCTCGGCACACCTTCTACATTAAGCGCCGACCTCATGACTTGGTCTCGGCACGTCTTCTGCATCATGTGTCAACCTCATGACCCAGTCTTGGCATACCTCCCGTGACTTGTGCCGACCTCGGGGTGCGGTATCAACGTGTTTCCAACATCCAGGGTTAACTTCCAGCACATGATACTTATTTGAAGACGCAGTCGTTTTGCTTAAATCGGGAAAGAACAGAACCAATTGTTCCATAACAACAAGTACTAATATATATCAACAGACGGAATCTTTCCGGAACAGAATCAATCTGCCCGAATATTTCTCAAACGGTTGCTAATATTTCGGAGACCAACTGCTATAAAAAGGTAGTCCATGCCCATGAGCATAGGTATGCACACACAAACTTGAACTTCCCCAAGCCCTTTAAACTCCTTCCTCGTGTCGAATCCTAACTTGAGCATCGGAGTGGCTTGTCGGGAACCCCCTTCCCGGTGTCATTCTAACCCTCTTTTAATTGTCTTGCAGGCCTCTTCTTCTCTTTTTGTAGTATCACAGGAGCGTGCACGTCGGCAAAGCCTTGAACCAACGTTTAAACCATCTATAGTGTATTAGCCAGAACAATTAATATATTTATATCAAAATTATTTAATTATTAATATTTTGATTTTGATTTAATTTTATTATTTTATTATTTATTTATTTAGGAAAATTAACTACAACGATCTCCTACTTATTATGAGGTATTTACCAAGACACACAAGTCAAAAGATGACATTTTTGTCCATCCTCGATCGAAGGCATTAGACATAAGAATTTAAACTTTAATATCTTTAACTGTTAATAATGATTAGGTTTTTTAATTGTATATCTTATATGATTTTTTTTAAATAGGATTAAATGACTACTAGAATTGCACATACATCTCAGTCTGATACAGCGGGAGGTGAGATGCAGACTTTATCCACCAACCAGGTAAATGAGATTTATTATGATGTTGTCAGTGGAAGGAAAAAGACCTCCACCCTCTATAGTCTTGGGTCTCAAACAAGAGTCGTATATGATCGTGTGACTGCCCTAGGGCCAGGGGTCGTCTCAGCAGATCATCTACTAGAGTAGAAGTCTTAGAGCAAGAAAATCAAAAATTGAATAATCAACTATGCACATTAGAGCAAGAATTTCAAGAGTCTTAGAAGCCCAAATGTGATACAAGTAAATTGGGCGAGAATTATAGGAATTCATGGCTTGAATGAGTCAAACGTCGTATGATTTTGACTCTCCGGAGACTCAAGATCCTTAGGACCCTCACGATACTGATCAGTAGCTGTTTGAGAGGTGTGTTGACATTTTATTTTATTTTTATTTATCACTCATGAACATGCAAATTAGAATTATTAATTTTTATAATAGATGCATTTCTAATTGTATTATATTTTTTCAAGACATTGTAGATAATGATATATTCTATATATCATCATCAATAGATATCCAAACTAGCATTCAGGTGTATAAAATCATTATCTTGTTAATCTTTTTTTATTATAGTGTTGCATAAATTTAAATTCAATTTGTTAGTCATAATTGTAATGATATAGTTTTTTCTTGTTTTATTAATAACCTATCTTATTATATTTTTTATAGGATTCGATACTACTAGTTGGATATTTGATGATATTTTTTATAGTTTTGATGTGAATTCATATATTGTTATATATTTGGATTTATTATATTCATATGTTGGTAGTTAAATTTGAGATATTCATCTTTATTAGATATTTGTTGTATTGGATTTGATATGTTGGGATTAAAGTTGAAAACTTGTTGGATTGGTTTTGAGATATATCATTTTTAGTATATGTTATTTTGTTTGTGTAAATGTGGGTTTAGTTAATGAGTTGTGGATGTGTGAGTTGTGAATTTGATATAATTTTATCATTTGTGTTTGTATTGATTAAATTGTGATGTGAATATATAGATTGAAAGGGAAGTGTTGTGAAAGTGATTATATTGTGAAAACCATCGTTCGTGATGGAATATTGTTGATTGTGTAAATGTAAACAGGGAAAATATGAAAATGAAAAAGTTCTGTCAAAATTTTTAAGAACTTTAGCGATGAAATATTTAATATTCCATTGCTAATTAGAGATGAGATTAAATTTTTGTCGCTAGATCTGAGATGGAACAGTATATTCCGTTTACGATATTAGCGACGAACTTAAATTTCCGTCACTAAGTAGCGACAGAATTTTAAATATCTGTTGCTAATATTAGTGATGGACAATTATTTCTATTGCTAATATTATTGATAAAAATTTAGTTAGTCGTCGTTAATTGATGATAAAAATTTAATTCCGTTGCTATAAATGACATCAGCGATCGATTTTTTAGCGATGAGTTGAATCAACTGCTAATCAGTCACTATTTACAAATAGCGATCGATTAGCGATGAAAAATTCCATTTCTAGAGCTATCTTTTCTTGTGGTGAGAGCTGATCCGGATTGCCCCCGGGGCATAGGTGAGTTGGTTACGACGCAGCAGACTTGCAGAAGAGGACAAGGGTTCGAATCCTGACGAAGCCAGGCAATACCCTCCTGCGTCGTAACCAACTGCACTTTCTCGATTTACCTCCTCACAGATGGTCGTGGGGCCGACCGTGTGGGGTCGCTAAGGTGGCGGATCCACCTTTTTTTGCAGAAGAGAGCTGATCTGGATCAACCTTATACTATATTAGTTTGGAGTTCGGTAATTTAAATTGTAACCATAGTAAAGCGGTTTTATCAAAGCTTAACCTCATAGCTCTAGCTCATAAGTTAATGTAGTAGTGGATCACACATCTCTTCTTTCAATGGTAGAGTTTCGTGGCCCTTCGAGTACGGTGTAATAGTAAGACGTTCAATAGGATATTTAAATATTTATATGTGATTTGAATCTTAATTATTGTATAAGATATCTATTTTAATAAGATGAAAATTTTAGTTCGTTAATGATTGAACGAGGGTACATTTATACTGCAGAAGAGGGTACATTTATACTTATAAATTTATTTGATTGATAAATCTTCGCGAGGAAGATCGTCGGTCTCCCACACTAATTGAGCTCGTCTCAGTATACTTGATTTTTAAAAAAATAATTGTAGAGCTCTGAGTACTCTTTTCTGTTTCAGGATTTGACAATTGAATAATTGACTGACACCTATTGTGAGTCTGCGAGTCTGGTATTCTCTGCTAGCCTAGCAATTTCAGGACCTTGACAATTGAATGATTGACTGGGACACTATCGGCTACTCATGCGTCCGAATCACACAAATTACACCATGTTCGCATGCTTCCTTTCATCTTGTGTCGGCATTTTTTTTATGACTCAAAAGTAGTGAACGTTTTACCCCTGTCAAGATGAGCAGATGAGCTCCACCAAAATCTGAAGAATAACCCAGCCATTGTAAAGGGTCCACATCGCCTTCCTGGAGAACAACCCACAGTATGTCGCGGAGCCATTAAATGTCCGTTTCGGCAGAACAGTGGAGGAATTAATTGGTCTAGGAGAACACAGTATGGTTGTCGGACGAGGGCCACAAAATCCATCCCTCACAGACAGTGGTTAGGAAACTGCCAAGCGGCACCAGACATCGCTCATGTCCTCTCCAGACGCGACTTTATATTTCTGGCCTTTTCACCTAGCCATCTAACTTCCAGCGCGAAATAAAGTAGCCACTATATACAGTTTGCTAGCTCACGGTGAATTAATTACTGGGTAGGATCTCATATGTAGCGTACAGAAGTGATCGATGGGAATACATATATAACGCGTGGTTGAATCAGATGGGAATACATATACGGTCGAGCAGAAAGGAGTACAGCTCGATTTTTACTGATCACTTTTTGATCGATACTTGGAGCAGAGCAGCACCGACGAGGCGCCCAACGCGTCGTCCAACATTTTCTCGCTCCATTCGGACTCCATCGCCCCGTTCAACCGCGCCACGAACCCCGGCCGCTCCGCCTCGCAATAGCGCATGAACTGCGCCAGCTGCACATCTTCCGACCAACACGATTCACTGTAAAAAGTAGCTCGCGAGGTATCAAGGACGCCCGCGTTGCCGATCGCCGGCGGCGAGATATGCTCCACCACGGCGTCGAGCAGCCACCTCGGCGCTTTCCCTCGTCCGTCCCAGAGCCACATCCGCGCCATCCCACGCCACACCGCCGCTTCCACCGCCCCCTGCACGTCCGCCGCCTCCATCACCGTAGGGCTCACGAGCACCTCGAACTCGTCGTTCGCGGTGCCCGCGCGGACCGCCACGACGGTGTCGTTGAGGCCGCCGGCGGCGTCCATGCTGACGGTCACGCGATGCACCGGCTTCCGGGGGAAGGTATCGTCCGGGAAGAGTGCGCGCTGCACGGAGGAGCTCGCGGCGAGGATGAGGCTGATAGCGCGGCCGTTATCAACGAAGAAGAGGTTGAAGCGACGGCCAGCAGCGGTGTGGGGCGTGGCGCGGAGGACGTTGATGTCGAAGCCCTTGGAGGCTTCGTAGTTGGCCCATTGGGACAACGTGACGACGAGGAGGAAGATGGTGAGGACGGCGAGGTTGGGGCTAGAGGTGGGTCTGCTCGGCGGTGTGGCAACATTGAAGTTGGTGACTGGAAGTAGGGGAGAGTGATGGCTAACTGGATTCCTAAGGTGCGGTTGTTCCATGGCCCTGGCTTTGGCACCAAGCAGAACTATAGAGCACTCGAGCTCTTCTATAGGAGTAATGACTACGAGCAACTGCAACGTACATTATTCGTGCGTTAATAACAATGAGAGAGAGGATGAATCAACAGTACTTGCCCATGTGGCAATGGCAGCCACATGAACGCGTTCAATAGTTTGAACGTGTTCATGTGGATAGTAGAGCCCACATACAATTTTTTTATTATTTTATTATTAATAGCGATGTTATAATACACCTGCATTGCAGGAGCATCTGCAATGCAGAGGAGTTATAACACCTAAAATTATATTAAAAAAGTATGTAGAACCCACTTTTACTATGTTATAACATCAAAAAATTAAAAAAAAAATGTATGCGGTGGGCTAGTCAGAGGCTGGCCCACCTCACTGCACATTAACGCGTTCAAAATAATGAACGCGTTAATGTGCCACGTCATTTTTTTCTCCCTCTCTCAGTGTTATTAACGCCGATTAACGCAGGAATGCGGATACTCTAATGAAAACATGAAACTCGAGCAAGTTTATGGCCAGTGCCCGACGGGGTGACATGCAGAAGTAAAATAAATTAAAGTTTGAATTTTAAATGTGATAAATATTTTAAAATTTAATTTTTTAAATATATATAGACTGTGTTTAAATTTATTTTGTAAATAAATTATACTATAGAACAAAATTGGATTATGGGTGAATTTTTTTCCTTACAATTTTAATAAGTAAATAATTATAATTTCTAGTCAAGATTCATTTTGATTGATAATTTTAATTTTTTTTTATTGATGACAGTTAGATTTAATTGATAATTTTTATTTTTTTTATTGTTAGATATGGTAAAAAATTCAATATTTTATTGGTCAAAGTTAAATTTGATTAATAATTTTAATTTTCCATTAGTCAAAATTAGATTTGACTAATAATTTATATATATATTTTTTATCAAAGATAGGTTTGATGGATGATTTTTTATTTTTTATTGGTCAAAGTTTGATTTATTGACAAAGTTAAGTTGACTAATAAATTAAAAATATTTATTGATCATATTTATTAGTAATTAATATTTTATCTTAAAAATACTTTTAAAAGTTAGACATACGAGCGATTTTTATGTTTAAAATTCTTTGATCTGATTTGGTGGATAATACGTGTCTACTAAATTTCATAATATTTTTTGAATGAAAATGTATTCTTCACAATGTTATTGTTCGCACACATCTCAACAAAATGCTCTAGCGGAGCAAAAGAATCATCAACTTCTAGAAGTTGCTCATACTTTATTACTTGAATCTTTCATTCCACCTAAATTTTAGATAGAAGCTTATCTACAACTATTTATCTTATCAATAGACTACCTTTTCAAACATTACACCTTGAGTCTCTTTATTTTTGTCTTTATCAACAACATCCTCAGTATGGGCATTTGCATACATTTGATTGTGTTTGTTTCATTCATTTACTTCATCATGAATGCCACAACCTTTCTACAACCTTTCTACTCAATTGATAAATGCACATTTATGAGATATAGTACTCATCACAAGAGCTTTGTTTACTATGATTCTTCTACTAGGAAGATTTAAATTTCTTATAATGTTGTTTTCTTTAAAAATTAATATTTTTTTTAACTTATGATCAGTTATCCCTTGATATTACTATGCTTTCAAGTTTTGATGAATATCTTCCTCTTCTGATAGGGTCAAGTCGGGGTATGCGTATCAACGATGTCCTTCTTCACTACTCTTTCCTGATCCAAATTTGCTCTCTAATCTTGCTCCACCTATTGTGAGAAGTTGTACCAAAATCTCTCTTCCTTCTAATTGGTATGACTCTTATCATACATCATTTATAGTATCCTCTATTTCGATTTCCTCTTCTTACTCACAAAAAGTTAAGCATGAGTATTGACAACAAGCAATGCGAGAAGAACTTCAGGCTCTTCATAATAATTATATATGAGATATTGTTCTATGTCTATCGAATGTCAAGTCTATTGGGAGTAAGTGGGTGTTCTCAATCAAACTTCGTTCTCATAGAATTTTCAAATGTTATAAAGTGAGGTTAGTTGCTCTATGTAATCGATAAGAGTATGGTGTTGACTATGAGGGGAGATATATATTCCTGCAGCTAAAATGACTATTGTGCAAATAATCCTTACCCTTGTTGCTGTTGGGTTCTAATGTGAAAAACAAACACATGCACAGTGGAAAGAGAACCCATAGATGACCCATGCAAATTCTAATTACTTGTTTGTTTAAAATGTTACCTCTCGATGCATGAACCTTTATGAATCTGGAGGATTAAGTCGATCTGAGTACGATCAGAATGTCTATGCCTCTATGGTATCCACATGAGCATAGTCATCGCCCGTCTCACGAGCACGATTGAAGAATCTTTTCCATGTTATATAAAGAGGAACCGACTCATAACTTTTAGGATTGACACAATCTTATCAGATAAAATCATATCAAAAATTATGTCTCATCTAATAAGATATTTTTCTTTTATTTTATTTTCATGCATATCACGAAAATACAAACATATATATAAAAATGTGAGCTTGTTTGAAAAACTCAAACTCATATTAGATTAACTTATTAATCCAATATGTTTGGATCTAATTAGATTAATCCATTAATCTTTTTCAATGTGGGACTTTGATTATAATCCCAACAATCCTTCCATCAAACAAGAGACTACATGGTCTGACTCACTTTATTTTAGTCATACTAAAATAAACAAACTCCAAAATCGATGCGCTCTCTGTGTGACCTAATAGGTTCTTATAACATTGGTAGTGACTCTAAAATCTCATTTTAAAGACACAAGTAATGAGTGACATCTAGCAATATATCATGGCTACCTAAGTGATGAGAATATTATAAAATCAAGCTAACCTGTCTGTGACTATTATATTATATAACTTAGTCTTTTATTTATGATGTCTAGATTGATTTATGAGGTATAGAACGTGTCATCCTCTTATCAATTTATGTGTTTCTTTATATCTAAATAGACTAACTTAACTAAAATAAACCCAATATCTTATATTTACTTTTTTGAGCATGACCATGTATTTAATAGTCTTACTAAATCAAGGGGCTCATAGACATCACTTTTGTATATAGAAGGGATAAATTTCATTTACATCACTTACACCCCTCTGCACAACTTATTGCATACCTAGTGAATGACTTTATAATCGACCCTGTTACATGTGATGTTTGTTGATACTAAAGTATATAATTTCTTGTGTAGGGAATCGTAGTGATTTTAGGTAAGAAGGTTGTTTATACCAATAGTCACTATAAAAATATTTATGACACTCATATAACAATCCATGAAAATTCTCATGGCGGGTCAATCCAATATATATTCTCTAATATATACCCATGTGTTAACTTGATATTATATATCCATAACTCATGAAATTAAGTTATTAGTTAACTTACATTCTAGTCTTAATACATTAATATTGCTCATATATATTAATACTTAACTAAGGATAATTAAGAATAGTGTTCTTATAGTCTCTCACAATCAATTTAAATATTTGATATGCTATAGAATCAAACCTACCACTCTAGGCATTATTATATTTATTCAAATTTGTATAGAACTTTAAAAATATAATAAATATAAAATGTTATCTTTTATTAAAATATGATACAAAAGTCTCAAATCAATTATCTCATGATTGACTCTTAGGCTGATACTAATAATCTCCCATAATCACTATAGTCAATCACTGAAGTATCTAATACCTAGTGACTTAGTATGACCATCATACTTCCTTTGTGTCAAAGCCTTGGTTAGTGGGTCTATAATATTGTCATCAGTTGGTACTATGTATATCTTCACATCTCCTCTATCGATAATCTCTTGAATGAGATGGAACTATCAAATTATGTATATGGAACGCTGATGCGATTTGTGTTCCTTAGCTTGCGCAATAGCTCCTTTATTATCATAATAGAAGTCTATTGGGTTAGCTGTGCTAAGAACTACACTAAGTTCTATAATGAACTTTTTGATCCAAACAATCTCTTTTGTTGCATTTGAAAAAACAATATACTCAGCCTCTATAGTAGAATTCGCAATTGTGTTTTACTTTAAACTTTTTTAGCTACAACACCACCATTTAAACAAAACACATATCCTGACTATGATCTTGAATTGTCCTTATTAGTTTGGAAGCTTGCATCATTGTAACCCTTTATAACGAGCTCTTTATCACTTTCATATATTAAGAAATAATCTTTAATCCTTCTTAAATAATATTTTTGACTGTTGTCCAGTGACTTTCACTTGAATCTGACTAGTACTTGCTTGTTATGCTTAATGTATACGAGACATCAGAACGAATACATAATATGACATACATAATAGATCCAATAGCAGATGCATAAGGAATCTTATCCATGCGATCCCTCTCCTCTATAATAGAGAGACATTAAGCCTTGGAAAGGCTTCCACCATGTGACATTGACAAGAATTCTCTCTTAGAATTCTGTATGGCAAAATGATTAAACACTTTGTCAATATATACTCTAACTTAGGTCAAGCAATCTCTTAGATCTATCTCTATAGATTTTAATGCCTAAAATATAAATTATTTCACCTAAGTCTTTTATTGAAAAATAATTATCAAGCCAAGTCTTTACACACTACAAAAAAACACTGATTTTGGGACGAATTCTGCAACGAATTTTAAAAAAAAATTCGTCGCAGAATATTTTGCGACGAATTATTTTTCGTTGCTATAAAGTCGCCGCCAAGTTTGGCGACAAAATTTCTCGTTTCGTTGCAGATATTTGCGACGAAAACTAAAATTCGTCCCCAAATTCGTCGCAGATTTGCGACGAAAATAGAATTCGTTGCAAATCTGCGACGAATCATTTTTGTCGCAAATCTGCAACGAAAATGATTCGTCGCAGATTTGCGACGAAAATCGAATTCGTCGCAAATCTGCGACGAATCATTTTCGTTGCAGATTTGCGACGAAATGTTTTCGTCGCAGATTAGCGACGAATTCCATTTTCGTTGCAAATCTGCGACGAATCTGATTTTCGTCGCAAATCTGCGACGAATTTGGGGATGAATTCTGGGATGAAATAATTTTCGTCGCAGAATTCGTTGCAGATTTGCGACAATTCTGGGACGAAATCATTTTCGTCGCAGAATTCGTTGCAGATTGGCGACGAATCTAGTTTTCGTCGCAAATCTGCAACGAATTTGGGGACGAATTTGGCGACGGAATCATTTTCGTTGCAAAATTCGTCGCAAAATCAAAATTTTTCTTTCCTACCCCTTTATTTGATGATTATCCCATAGATACAATACACTATCCAATCGGATCGAATCAAATTTTACAAATAACCTGTACACATATTAATATCAATCCACATCCACATACACATATCAATTCACACAAATTAAAATCACAAACATCCACATCTATATATATCGTCAATCCACATTCTACAAATTATTATACATATCAATCCACATCCACATACATATATCAATATATGTAATGTCAAGAGGGTTGAGGATAAAGAATTAAAAAGATGCAATAGAATCATTGTGCTCGTTTTTGCTCTCCGGAGACTCTGCTTCTTTCTCCGTCAGTATCTTTTTTTCTCCTGCATAAGAAAACATGATAAAGAAAAAGTATAAATATATAAACTAAATATGTAAAGACACTTTAGGAAATATATAAAATATATTTTAGGAAATATTTTATGTTAAATAAAATACACTTTAAAAATTATTCTCTACTAAAATGAATGATTTTGACTATCACCTATATGATGCCAGATTTGGTAGAGAATGTAGCTCTCTAAAACATGATATAATACAAAAAAAGCTTTGTATTGAATAATCTCTAACAAGTATTGGACCTCCTAATCAAAATTTACCAATTTAAACTAATAATAAGAACAAAAAATAAAAAAGGACTTCAGACAAAGTTTGTACTACTTACCTCTAGTCTTAAGTATTCCTCTCTCCATACATCACGTCTTCAAAGATCTAAAAAGATGAACATTTGCATCCTATTATTGTTACTGCCAGATGGCTATCTTGTTGAAAATAGAAAGCATTTTAAGAACAAATCATCTGAACAAGAGGACTCAATCCAAAGGACCAACAAAGTTTCAATCCAAAGGGCCAACAAAATGCAAATTAGAGAACCTAGAATGACTAGCAAGTTCATATGCATGACAAACATTCAGTCTTGTTAATCATAAATTCATTAGTACAAAATACAGGTAAGTACTATGGGGTCACCGAACTATAATAATTATATGTAAAAGTTAACAGAACGTAAAAAAAACACAGACCTGGTCTTGCAAAATTGATTGTGTTACAGCAGGAGCATCTTACATTTTTTGCACCTCTATTATACATCAATAGAATTCGGCAGCCACCACATACAAGATGTGCCATCTCCATTCCTGCATACCTGGTGATTTAAACTTCCACATTGACATATATAATATACAAGCAGAGAGTGGCCTATGGCGTAACAATGCACAATTATGAAGTGAGAGGAATGGCGCATTTTGTAAAACTAAAACATAATTAACTCATTGGTGTAGCCTTGAACTATGGTATTACCATTGTTAACAAATGCTCATAAAGATAGACATGCAGCAAAAAGGCATGGGAGAATTGCACTGTTACAAAATGGTGGAGAACTAGGATATGAGATTAAACTGTTCTGCACCCCATACACATCATGGTGGAAGAAACAAATTCAAAGCTTCTTCTTTGGCAACCATATTTTAAAATACACATTTTAGTTAAAACATTAAGAACAGAGGAAATAATATAATAAGTGTGGAGAGAGGAGGATAACCATGGTTGTACTTTAACATCAAGAAACTCAGGGTATTGATTCTATGACTTGCTACCTAACCCCTAGAAAATATTCCTAATACAAGCATAGCCTTAGAACTTGTAGCAAAGATAGTATTGCAACAATAATACACAAACCCAAGGAAAACATACATGTAGAGAAATCAACCCATTCAATAAGAAAAAAAAAATCCAAAAGAAGCACCTGGAGGGGGGACTGCAGTTATGTTGTTGCATATTGCACAACATACATTAGTGGCTCCCCTAGGGTAAAGAAGAACGCTCCTGCAACCATTGCAAACAAGTTGTCTCTGCATGTCTGTAGTAATCATAAACAACGCATCAAACTATCGGCAATTTAACGTGGACGATGTCTCTCCAGCAGCGCCGGCGGTGAAAAACATAGGAAAAAAAAACAAAAAGGAAGGAGGAAGCTTACCACGTGAGGAGGAAAGATTTCGGAGAGAACTCGGCCAGAAATCAGCGAGATCCGGCGAGGGAGAGCTTCGGCGAGGGAGAGCTTCGGCGAGGGAGAAATCCGGCGAGGGAGAGCTCCGGCGAGGGAGAGAGATCCGGCGAGTGAGAGAGATCCGGCGAGGGAGAGGAGTTTCGGCGAGAGCTGCGGCAGAAACTTCGCAGCGGCAGAATCTTCGATCGCGTGGGAGAAGAAAAGAAAAGTTCAGAGTTAGGGATTTAGTAAGTTTTTTGCAACGAAACCAACTTCGTCGCCAAATTCGTCGCCAAATTGGCGACGAATAATCACATTCGTCGCCAAATTAGCGACGAACAATAAAATTCGTCGCCAAATTGGCGATGAATCGGGCATTCGTCGCCAAGTTCGCGTGGGAGAAGAAAAGAAAAGTTCGGATCTAGGGTTAAGTTTTGCGACGAATCGAAATTCGTCGTCAATTTGGCGACGAATAATAAAATTCGTCGCTAATTTTGCGACGAACAATTAAATTCGTCGCCAAATTGGCGACGAATAGTGTATTCGTCGCCAAATTGGCGTGGGAGAAGAAAAGGAAAATTCAGATTTTAGTGAAGTTTTGCAACGAAAACCTTATTCGTTGCCAAATTCGTCGTCAAATTGGCAACGAATTTCTTATTCGTCGCCAATTTGGCGACGAACAATTAAATTCGTCGCCAAATTGGCGACGAATAGTGTATTCGTCGCCAAATTGGCGTGAGAGAAGAAAAGGGAAATTCAGATTTTAATGAAGTTTTGCAACGAAAACCTTATTCGTTGCCAAATTCGTCGCCAAATTGGCAACGAATTTCTTATTCGTCGCCAAATTTGCGACGAATTTCTTATTCGTCGCCAATTTGGCGACGAATTTCTTATTCGTCGCCAATTTGGCGACGAATTTCTTATTCGTCGCCAAATTGGCGACGAACTTCTTGTTCGTCGCCAATTCGGCGATGAATTTGGCAACGAATAAGTTTTTGCAACGAAGTTTGCGACGAATATATTGAGTTGCTAAATTGGCAACTAATATTTTTTTCGTCGCAAAGTTTGTTGCAGATTAGCAACGAAATTTTGATTCGTCCCAAAATTCGTTGCTGATTGGCGACGAAAACTATTCGTCCCAAAAATTCGTCGCAAAATACCTATTTTTTTGTAGTGACATATTGTAGGACAAGGACATCATTTCAATGAGAAGCATGTCGTCATTATACAAAATGAGAAAGATGGTCGTGCTCCTACTAATTCTTTTGTAGACACAAGGTTCATCATCATTCTTAATGAAATCAAACTCTTTGATTATATCATTGAATCAAAGATTCTAGCTCTAGAAGCTTGCTTTAATCCATAATGGACTTTTGTAACTTACATATCTTTCTAGCATTCTTTGAATTAACAAAATCCTCAAGTTGTGTCATGTACACATCGTTGGGTATGTTGTTGCAACCATGCCCATAAGTTATATTTTGATGTTTGACATCAATAAACTTTAGAGCACAAGATGAGAAATCTAACTTGTGTGTCAAGTGTACAGGAAATTCCTTACAGGGTAAGACAAGTAGAGGAAAGTCCTTACAGGTGAGAAGACCCGATGTAAGGCAAAAGGAAAGTCCAAGAGGGTCGAGAAGCGAGCTCTTGGCATGAGAAAGTCCTTACGGGGTAAGGCAAAGCGTGGAAAGTCCTTACGGGTGAGAAGACCGGACGTAAGGTAAAAGGGAAGTCCAAGAGGGTCGAGGAGCGGACTCTTGACACGAAAAGTCCTTACGATGTAAGATGAATGAAGATCAAGAAGGTCAACGACCAGACACTTGATCAAGCGAAAAAAGAACTCGATAAGATTTCATTTCAGCTACTATATCCTGATGTCAGTCGACTGATTTGGTAAGGTTAGTCGACTGGCACGCCTGATACTCTGTGTTAGTCGACTGAAATACATGCCAGTCAAGTCAGTTTCCTTTGTTAGTTGACTAAGGTTGGAGATCAGTCGACTGAGGTTGCTTCGAAAGAAAGCAGAAGAGAATCGACTCGACTGGGTTTATACTTCAGTTGACTGGCAGCAAACAAAAGCTTAAACGACTCGACTGATCACCCACATCAGTTGACTGAACTAAAGTCAGTCGACTGATGGAAAAAGTTAGTCGACTGAAATTTAAATTTCGATAAAAATCAGGCGTGACTTCAGCAGTTCAGTGATCGTTTTTTGGGTTTGACTAAATCAGTCGACTGGATGGTAAATCCAGTCGACTGATGACTTAAAAACTGCACTGATTTAAATGGTGAGTGCACTTCGTGGAAGACTACTCACCACTGTTCAAGCTCCAAGTTTTTGTGCCCTATTGATCAAGAGACCAGCTGGTGTTCTCCCTCAAAGCTTGGAGCAATTTCTTGAAGAAGAAGAAATATCCTTATTGTGTAATCTCTCTTCTCTTCTTCTTCATTGTGCTTGATTGTTTGTATACATTGTTGTAACTTGCTGTAAGAAGGTTTCTCCGCCTTCGAGGTTTGTCCGAGAAGGAGAGGATATAGTGGAAGAGTGAGCCGAGTGAAGATCCTTGGATTAGTTGCCTCAAGGAGGCGGATACCAAGTAAAATCCTCTCGTGTTAGCATTGTTTGAGTTGTGAGGGAGTGTAGGAGTATTTTCCTCAGCGACGAAAGTTCAAGCTTGATCGAGTGAAGTTATTCAACCCCCCTTCTAGCTCACAAGGTCCTTACAAGTGGTATCAGAGCTTGGTTGCTTCGGAGGACTCACATCCAAAGGAGCCAAGCTAAGAACTACAAGATGTCGCTGAAGGAAGGTCATAGTACTACACGGCCACCATTCTTCGAGGGAAGCAACTTCACCTATTGGAAGAGTCGCATGGAGTATTACTTGAGAACTGAAGTAGACATGTGGTTCTCCGTAACCGAGGGCTTCACTGAACCAACCGACGAAAATGGAAGAGTACTAGAGTCTTCGCAATGGTCCCCTGATCAAAAATGGAAGTCGCAAGCAAATGCCAAGGCGGTGGTAACCATGCAGTGCGGTTTGAGCTCCGAGCAACTGATCAAGGTCGGTCCATTTTGAAGCGCAAAAGAGTTGTGGGATAAGTTGATTGAGCTCAACAAGGGCACCAAAGACTCAAGGGTTGCAAAGAGAGACCTCCTCATCAACCAAATGCAGAACTTCATGATGAAGGAAGGTGAAACCGTGAGTCAACTTCACGGAAGGTTCAAAGAGCTACTCAATGGACTTCATGCCATTGGAGAGAGGTTAGAAAACATAGATCTCATCAGGTATGCCTTGAAATCTTTCCCTAGAGACTCATTGTGGTCATCCATGGTGGATGCCTACAAAGTTTCAAGGGATTTATCAACTGTTAAGTTAGATGAATTATTTTGTGAACTTGAACTGCACGAGCAAGCTAATGCAAGCCATAAGGAGAAGGGTATAGCTTTGGTTGCAGGTGAAAAGAGCAAGAAAAAGGAGAAGAAGAAGGAACGGAAGGAAGAAACATCATCCGAATCAAATCATGAAAGTGATAGCGAGGAGGAGAGCTCATCAAGCGAAATGGCAAACTTCGTAAGGAAAATGATGAGAAGATCACGGAGGTTCAACAAGAACGATGTGAAAAAGATGTTGACGGACAAAAATAGACGAGGTAAATTTCATGAAAATTCTAAGGTTAAAACTGATGTGGTTTGTTATGAATGTCATAAAAGGGGACACGTGAAGAACGATTGCCCGGAAATAAAGAAGCAAGAAGAAAAACTTAAGAAGAAGAAGAAGGCCCTAAAAGCCACTTGGGATGATTCCTCTTCAAGCTCATCGGAGGAAGAAATAGAGAAAAAGACTAGACACATGGCACTTATGGCGGTGAGCAATGTGGACAGCAGTGAGAGTGAAGGAAGTCAAGATGAAGATTCATCAAGTGAGTCATCATCTAGTGATGACGAGGTAACTTCACCTAAACTTGAGAAGATGTATGCTACTATTGCATGTTTAACTAATGCCTTATCAAAATCCAAAAGTAAGATTAAGAGATTGCAAAATGAGCTGAAAATGATTGAACATGAAAATACATCATCATGTGATTATTATTTGCATCATGAAAGTAGTCATACTTCAATGCATGAACTTGAGAATGAGAATGCAGCCTTGAAAATGCAAGTAGATGATCTTAGGAAGGCATTAGAAAAGTTTACATCAAGCTCAAAATATTTAGACATGATCTTAGGAGCTCAAAGAGCTGTTTATAACAAGGCTGGTTTAGGCTACAAACCAAAACAAAAGGAAGTGAATTTCATGTCTTTGACCAGTAGACACAATGCTTCTAAGATTAAAACTGTGCAAGCTTGGGTACCCAAGCAATATATTGTTGATGCTACCGGACCCAAGATTTGGGTTCCAAAACATTTAGTTTATCATGCTTGAGCAGGCATGCGCCAAGGGGGAGCATCCAATCATATGGTTCATAGATAGCGGATACTCTAGGCACATGACGGGAGACTCATCGAAATTTTCATCACTAAAGAACAAGAACAAAGGTACCGTATCATTTGGTAATAGTGGTGAACTTAAAGTTATAGGAATAGGAGATATTAAAATTTCTGAGCAATTTATGATTAAGAATGTGTTATTAGTGGTTTGAAATACTACAGAACCCATGACATTTATGACCCAGCTTTTATTCTGGTTTGTTTATGTTTTTTATTTTTAACCTCTCACTATATCACCTCTGAAACAGCAACTTAGGTTACAGTTTTTCTTTGGTTGTTTTTTATGTAAAAAGTTGTTCTTTAATTATATACATCTGGCAAGTCGGTCAAATACCAAATGCTGAGAAAGATCAACTTTGGCTGTTATGCTAATTAAAATTGCATCTGCAATGTATCACTGCAAATACATGGCTATTCTCTGATGTTCATTTTCCTTAACGTGGAGTCCCTCACATGATGATGTGGTCACTCTATTGTAGTCATCTTTGCCATTATGAAAAAATTGTCAATGCATATGCTCCTAAGCTTTTTTATAGGTTCATTTCAGAAAATCTGCTCATTGCCTAATGGGTTGCCATCTATTTTCGATTGAAATTTTGTTTCTTGATTCAGATTTATTTTTCTAGATGGTTGATTCTTTTCCTTTGTGTTTTAGATTCCTCACTTGAGACCCACTCAGTACAAGAGGTCTAGACTATCCAGAAACCGAAGGACTGTAAACCGAGCTTATGGTGGAGTTTTATCTGGAGGTGCTGTCAGAGAGAGGTGGGTAGTTTGGGCCGCAGCATGTTAGCTGATTCATAGTCTATAACCTTTTGCAGTTTGCACGTATCGCCTAAATCTATTCCTTCATTTCCAGGATCATTCGAGCCTTTCTGGTAGAAGAGCAGAAGATAGTAAAAAAGGTCTTGAAGATCCAAAAGGCCAAAGAGAAGCAGCCCTCCAAGAGCTAAGCCGATAAACTAAAATGAGTTGTGTTATGCAATAAATCCGTCGATATGGTCATTAGAATTATCTACTTCCCTTGTTGCGTTAATGTGGTGCACTGTACGTGGAATAACTGTATCATTTCCTGAAATTTTAGGTGTATTTGGTTTATTCTATTCCATGGATCTGATTTATTCCTGTGTTTGCGCCGTTGTTTGCAGTTATGTTTTAATCAATGTTGTACATGGAAACACTGGGCTACATATTTTGTCTTTCTTTTAATCAAATTTTATTTTATTTGATTTTTTATGTTTTTGAACAAGAGGAGTTGTGACACCACAATAAAATAAACAGTTTTTTATAATGCAGGTAAGGGTAAAGCTATAGTTATGATCTATTGATATCATCAATAAAAGTAATAAAATATTGATAGTCTTTAGCTGTTATATTAAAATGGTCACAAACAATATTATGTATGAGTTTTAACAAATTGTTAGCTCTTTTATTTTGTCCACTAAAAAGAGTTTTTGTTATTTTGTCTTCAAGATAAGATTTGCATATTTTATATAGTCTTTAGCTGTTATATTAAAATGGTCACAAACAATAATATGTATGAGTTTTAACAAATTGTTAGCTCTTTATTTATGTGAGTTAAACAATAATAGTAGAAATATATTTGATTTAAATTATTAGATTTGATAGGAGTTGTGTATCATTTTTTTTTAATTCCTAGTTTTTTGGAATTATTGTTTCATAATTTACAATAGAGCTTATTTACATTTGTGGAGGGACTCAATCCATAAATTCTACTAAATGTTTCATGTTTGCAAAAGACTCCAATTGACATAATAACTTTGCTTCTAGGTTATATTTTTAAGAAATCATGGTAAAGCAAAGCACTTGCTTTTGCCTTTGAATGCAACAATTTAATTGTAAAACTTTGAGATGATCACTATAGTATATTTTTTAAGTCTTATTAACTGCATAGCACTTTCAAATTTAATTAAAATTTTAAAACTATTAAATCAAATAAAAATTGAATAACTGTAAGGAAAGATGGAGAAAAAAAATAAGGACAAAAATGAAAAAGACATTCTCATATGTAAAAGAAAAGAAAAAAAAATGAAATTCATTATATTAACGGTTTTACATAGTTAATTTTACGATTATATGTGAGAAAGTAAATCAAAAAATTATAATTAATTATGACATAGAAAAAAATATTGTTCAATTTCGTCCAGAATTCTAAAAATAAAAAAGACATTCTAAATTATATAAGACACTCCTTTTTTTTTTTAAATACTTATTAAAAAAATAATAATCCCAATTAGTCAATTGACTCAATCCCTGTGGATGACCGGTCCGACCACGGAAGTTTCCTATCGGTCACCAGGGTAAATCAAGAAGCGCATGCAGCGGCCAACCACAGATGCTCAGCATCCTTTGATCCGATCCATTTGGAAGAAAATTTCTATAAATACACCGTAGTTGGGGATCGAACTGCGTTGGGTGACAACCTAAGTCCTACACCATGGCCCCCGGAGAAAAAAAAACACTTATTAAGCCAAAGAGGATAAGGATTCAATAATTATAATTTCTTAATTTATTTTCTTAAAAGATAATCATAAAATAAAAAGACACTTATTAAATATTTTATTTCGACGGATTCCTTTTTTTTTTTTTTTACATCATCCGCTCCGGCCGGAAGCTATTTTACTTGAATTGATTTGGACCGGGCCTCGCTCACATTTCAATCCTTAACCTAATTGCAACCTTGCAGGGCGTTGTAGGGACGAGCAAGATTGCCATGGTCTCAGAGGAAGTTGGCACCAAGTTCCTCCGCCTCTTCTATTTCGTCGGCGCCGGAAGTAAGTTATGCATATCTACTATGCAGATCCTCTCCCTTTCTTCGTATATTTACTTGCCCAAGTGCAAAATATCCTCTTCGATCTCTTCCGCCTCAGTGATCTGCACCAAGGGAATCAACCTCTGGCGCGACTACGAGCGAAAGACCGCCGCCGCGACGACAGAAGAAGCGAATCGGACCATGCCTAAGGCGCCGGAGGGGATGGTCAACCCATCCGCCGCGGTCGCTTCAAAGCCTTGATTCGCGGGTAGGGTTTCTCATTTTATGCTACAGTGGTATTTTTAATAAGGGACCGAATGAAGTTTCTGGAAAGTGTAGCGAAATATTCTTGCACTTACAACTTGGGTATTTCCATTCTGATGGAAGTGTTAGATAAATACGATGCGAGGGTTTAAATTTGGAGGGTTTTCAAAGTGTCTCAGGAAATGGAAAATTGGTCGCTATCTGAGATTGTAATAGTGAATTTGTTTATATAAGCGTCCTTGATATCCTTGATTAGAATTTCTCTTCATTCTCTTCTGAACTATTATCTATTGTTAGGATGTATAAGTTATTGTGAAGCTTCTGCTTGGTTAAGATAATTCATTAGCTCTGAAGTTTTTGCAATCTAAATCCCTTATCATTCCTGACCAAAGTGTTATGTCTGTTACAGTTATTAGGAGTAACAAATTAAATGTTGAATTGGTTGAGTCTCATGTTAGGTATTTATTTATATGATATTCTGATCGAATTCTATTGATATGCTGTAATGGCTCTCTTTAACAAACAATACAATATTTCATCCCACTTAATTCGGTGTCATGTGTTCTTCTAGTACTTAGTTGTATTCTTAATCCCCTTAGCGAGTTGTTGCAAGTTTGATTTGACAGCATTATTTCAACTACCTCCATTGTAGACAAAACCATAATTTTGCTTCCCCTTTTGTGCATATCTCTTCCCCTTACACAATTTTTAAAACAAGCATCTTTCTCCACCTCTTTCGCTATGCCATCCTGTACCTCCTTTCTTATGACAATTGCCTCAACCACAATGGTTGTGTCATTGGAAAAGGTGCATGTCTCTAGGATAATACATTTGGCATCCTCTAGTTAAAAAAGGAGGGGGAGGTTAGAGTTAAAAAAGAGAGAGAAAAGAGAGCTAGTAGTCAAAAAAGGGAGAATACAAAAACAGAGGCTCATTTTTTAAAAAATGATGAGATATCTGAATGTTTTTTTTCCATTATCATCATATAAACATTTTCTATTTCCTTTATTTCAAATTGATGCACCTCTAGTTTCTATCTCAGCTTCCATTTCTTTGATTGTGTTTTATATGCATGATTTACATTGAGGTTAGTTATTGTCTATCATTTCCAACATCTTTTTCTCTTGAATAAAAATGGTTGACAAGTCAGTCTTTTTTCTGTTTTTTCCTTCTCAGAATAGATGGCTGAAATCCTAAAAAATCTTTTATATTTGCAACATCTTTATCTCTTGCAACTTTAATGAGAGCATTTTTTTGTTTGTCGTTTCCAACTATCTCTCTTTCCTCAAGAGTAAAATGATCCACAATTCAGACTCCTTCCAGCATTTCTAATCTCACCAGTGTATACAAGAATTTTATTTTCCTTGTTTGAAAAAGGACTAATCTTTATTTCTCTTCCACTATCCTCTATCTCTCTAGTAGATGTCAGTCATCTTGTTTGAAAACATCCTTGTCTCTCAGAATAGCATCTACCTTTACTCAGTCTTTGTCTCAATATTACTTCTTGCCTCAATAATAAAGAATTCGTCATCAACTTCTGTCCAGTATTCTTGAAGATTAGAGTCACATGATGCCTTTCAATAGCTGCACCAGTATTGCCTTTCATCGTTGTCAAATGTCTCAGTCACATTTTTTTTCTAAGATCTTTTCTAATTTACATAACAAGATAAACATTATTAGTGCCAATACACTAGTTTGAGGGAGAGCGGTAGTTATTATGAGTAATTAGTTCTCTGCCATTCTGTTGAATAAGTTTAGTCTCACTCGTTGTGTTTAGTTATAGGGTGTTATAGATTGAGTCCTATCAATATAACATTTTATCCCTCTCAGTTATATCTTCTTCTTTAAGGTTGTCAAATGCCGCTTTCAAAGCAATTTTGCGTAAGAGTAACTCTATGTCCTTTGATAACAAATGTTGTTTCCATGATCTTCTAGGTTGCATAATTGTGTCAAATATCACAGGCATAGTTGTTTAGATCTATTGTAGTTTCCCATCGGTGGCCCATTCAGCCCATTCAGACAATCCTTGTGTTGGAAAGAATAGAACTTCACATAGAAAGGGAACTGAGAAGTTAGGCCAAGGGCAAAGCCAGGTGCTCTGAGTTGGATGTTTAAGGTGCCTTGTCCTCCCTCGACCCTATTGAATACCTGGTGATGAAGCTAACTAGGACTTCAGTTGTGCACAGTAGATGAGGATTTTCTAGTCTGGACAGTTTGGTTGAGTTTAAAAAGTGCTGTTAGATGTTAATCACATTCTGGTGTTTATCTGATGATACAATTGCATTGACATTGTGGTGGGCTGTATCTGATACTGCAAAATGCTTGATTGTTGTCTCTGAAGGCATCCTGCAAACTGGATTTCTAGGATAGTAGATGCATAAATCTGCAATCTCCACAAGCTGCATTGCCTTCAAGTGTTGTGTGGACTGCTGCACCTGCAGTGGTAGCACAAGATCATGCCGATACAGTGAATAGTGAAAGTGCATGGCCTAAGCAGTTTTTGGTAATGGGTGTACCACAAGCAAGCAGAAATATAAAACAAGTATCCTTTAGAACAGATATTATAGCTTCTCAAACATCTGGCCACTTATCAAGTTGCATTTTTGATGCATGGATATTATAAGTTCCTTTTGCTGTAGTGCTATCTATGCATTATACACTACAAAAAAAAAAAAATATTTAAGGATGAATTTTACAATGAATTTTAAAAAATAATGCATTGTAAATATTTTTACCATGAAAATTTTTTGTTGCTATTAAGTCATTGTCAATTTCTGCTATGAAAATTTAAAATTTTGTCACAATATTTTATGATGAATTATATTTTTATTGTAAAATTCGTTGTAAATTGATGACGAATCAGATTTTGTCGTCAATTGGTGATAAATTATTATCGTCGTTAATTTGTGACGAATCAAGTTTTGTCATCAATTGGTGACGATAAATGATTTTTGGTGTCAGTTATCGATAAACAATGAATTACAATAGATTTGTGATGAAAATGATTTCCTCGTAAAATTCAAAATTTTTTACCTAACCTGTTCATTTGTGCATTATCTCATATATACAAAATGATTTGATTGTATCGACTCAAATTATACAAACAATTTATTCACATCAACTATACAAACAATCTATTCATACACAAGCCATCATAAACTATACAAATAATTTAAAATCTTCAAATTTCATATCAAAATCATATCAAAATGATACAAAATCCATATCTACTATATATACAAAAACATGTTTATACACAATCCATTCCACCACATCAAGTCATAATACAAATTCATATCAACAACATGATACAAAATATATATCAACAATATGATACAAAATCCACTCTACCACATCAAGTCTTATTCCACCACATCAAGTCATAATACAAATTCATATCATCCAAATGATAAAATCAATATGAAAAAGTCTGAAGACAAGAGAAAAATATAATAAAATTATAGTCGTAGTTTTTTTTCCTTTGGAGACACTGTTTTCTTTTCTTTTCATATATCTTCTCATCCTGCATAAGAAAACAAAGAAAGAAAAAGTATTATTCTTAAAAGAAAAATAAAACCTATAAACTAAATATGTAAAAATTTACCTCTTCTGAATATAACCTTAATTACCAATCTTGTTAAAAAAATTAACAATATTAATAATAAATATATATATATATATAAATGAAGAACATACAACTTAATGAAATGACAAATGTTAATAATACTTATTTTTTAAAAAAAATTATACAAAAAATCTCATGAAAAACCACCACCATCATCATCGCCATCATCATGAGGAGCAGAATTTAACTGAAGATGTTGTATGATCAAGTTTTATTGTTGACACAATTCGTTAATTTTCTGATCCCTTTGCCTCATTTCTTGATCTTTTTACATTAATAAGCCCTTCAAATGACTAACCTCTCCAATCAAATTATGTATATGTGTCGTTATGGCTGGAGAGGTGGTAGAAGATGTACCAGTAACTCAAATTATGGGTTCTGTTCAAAGAATCCATATTCAATATCTTTCCCCCACCTTTCGATCCTCCACTAGTCTCCACCATAAGCTCAGATAATTTTCAACAGAGGGCTCAGATCCATCATTTTCATCACTAACACTTGAATTTCGCTGTGCTAACTAGAACTTATCATATTTGTTCTGTATTATCATAAAAAATTAAAATAATAATATTAAAAAAACACATATAAAGATATTTAGATACATATCTAAACTTTAATTACTTTAGTTCTATCCCTGCTTCATGTCTTGTCTTTCTTTTTAAATATGCGAGTGAAAGTATCTATAAAAAATAGCTCTGGCTTCATTTCTTTGGCCTAAAAATTATGGTTATAAATAATAAAATAATTTGAAATAAATTAAAATTGAAGTGGTTGAAAAAATTACCAATCTGCACGTAAGCTCATCGATATTGATTGAGCCGCCCACATATGTCGTAGATAAGTCTCCAGAATTATAAGCTTGATTGAGCTTATTCTGTTGACCCCTCTTTCTGCTCTTTTCAGTTTCTTAAAAATTACAGATCTTGGTTCAATTCTCCTCGGTGATGTATAGTGGTTTTCCCCCCTCGTCTTTGAATAATTAAGCACATGGTGGATGTGATCATCATATTTTTTCTTAAAAATTCTCTTAATTTTTAATTCTTCGTTAGGGTTCCAAGTGAACATCCGCTGAAAGAAGAAATAAATAATTAATTATATATTCAATAATAATTTCATATATAAAATAAAGTGGATAGGTTATCTTAAATTGATTCCACCACAACTCTTCGGTGGGATCAGGAGTGTTTGTATATGTCATTGAATCCTTTTGTCAATGGTTATTCACAATTTTATTAATACCATGAATAACATATACAGAATTGTCAAAATTATAATACAATATGAAATAAATGATGTTAAATACATATAATAGTTGACAATATTAACTATTTTAAAGTACTTACAAATCGCCGAGAGGGGATATAAACTCTCGACTATTAGGCATCTCTGCAGCTGATTGTCTAGTTGAAGGACCTTCCATGGGTACTGGGGAATGAGAAGGCTCTGACAAGTCGTGTGTACGAGATGGTCCTGCACTTGAAGGAGGGGAGGTCGTAGGTGCAGACTGGCCATGACTGCTGCTGCGTCAACCACGTCGAAACTATAAAAAAATATTAGGATAAAATAAATAAAAATTATTTGCATAATGAGGAACATGAAAAAACTTATTAGTATGCTCTAACTTTTGAAAGAATACGCCAATCAACACACCAATAAGTCACCTTTAATGATCTATAGGAAAAAAGATAGTGCAGTTAAAATATATGACTTTAAGATAATAAATATATAAATAATTAAATAAACTAAGAGTTTTGTAAATATACCTATTAAAACTAAATTTGCATATTTGAAGATTAAAATTAAATTTACATATTAAAATAAAATTTACACATACATTAGATTATCATATATTAAAATGAATTATTAATATATTTTTATTTTAGCCTAATTTATCAATCAAGAAAAATCAAAATCATCATTGTGGTCGTCATCGTCGTCTTTATCGTTATCGTCGTCTTCATTTTCATGAATTTTACTTGTATCCACATGTATCACTACTTCGCTGAGATCTCGTAATATAGGAATATTATATTTCTCGGTCTGAAATGTGTTTACAACTTCGTGTTGTTGATATGCAATATCTTGGCAATGTTCTTCAATTTTTTTTTTGTGCTTTTGTTTTATAAACAACCCATCAATCATTTTTGTCACGTTTCAAACTAGGATATGAAGCATAAAATACTTGAATCGCTTGTTGTGTCAACACAAATTGTTCATATCTCTTATACAATTTATTATGCTTTATTTCAACCAAATTATACCATGGATGCACCTTCATCCCTCTTACAGGGTCAAACTAGCGACACATAAATAAAATAACTTGTATTTCTGGTCTAGGGTATTCCACCTCTATAATTTTATCTAATAACCCATAAAAATCATTACTTGCAGCTCCATCAATGAATAATTGAATACAACCCCAACTATTTATTGTAGCCTTTCCCATTCCATATTCCTGAGTATGAAAATCATATTTGTTTATGAAATATGCTGGCCAAGTCCGTACTATTACTTTTGGACCCCATGAAAGATGAAATAATAATTTTGCTCAATGTGAACTTGATTATCATAAACCTAAACTCAAATTCTAAAATTAATTAAAAGTTAAAATATGTATAAATTAAATTTAAATTTTCTACTCACATATAATTTGAACTATGGTGCAAATTTTTCATTATAGAAGCTATTAAACTCTTGTGTTGACATTTCAGAATTTAAATGTTGAAAAATCCTGTAAAAAATTAATTATAACACATATTATTTATGACTTAAGAAAAAATTAAAAAATATATACTCACTCAAAATATGATGTTACTTCTGGATAATTCAGCAAAATATATGTGTGGGCTGTCTGCGATTCTTGACCAGTTGAGTATCTCTCTTTACATGATCCACTTGGTTGATTAAGATACTTAAAAATTAAAAATGAGGTCAAATTGAGATCAATAGGACCCTTATCATTTTTTCTTGTTCTCCGTCTTTTTCTCTGAATATGAGACTTAAAATAATATGATGTAAAAGTTATTACTTTCTTCACAATGTATGCATTAACAATAGAGGCTTCCACATGAGACTTATTTTTTACTTTTTTTTTCAGATGATGTAGGAATCTGATTATAATAAAATAAAATATAGTAGATATTAATATATAAAAATAATTTTATTTTTTATAAATTAATCATGAAGTATACAAGTAATATGATTTTACCTTTCAAATGAATACATCTATCAAAAATAGATAGGACCTCCAACTTTAGTCTCATAAGGCAAGTGAATCAAAAAATGTTCCATCAAATCAAAAAATGAAAGTGGAAAGATTATTTCTAAATTATACAAAATTATTAAAATTTTTCTCTCTAACGTTTCTATATGTGAGTATCTTAAAACTGTTACGTCGTGACCAACTGCAATTTCTCGATTTACCTCCTCACAGATGGTCGTGGGGCCGACCGTGTGGGGCCGTTAAGGTGGCGGATTCCACCTTTTTTGCATAAAAGTATCTTAAAACTGTTAAACAAATATCATGAAGAAAAATGTTTAATTTTGTAATGACACCCCATACAAAATTTGATAACAACTCCTTAAAAGCGATAGGAATGAGCCTTTCCATGAATATATGACAATCATGACTTTTTAAACCAATCAATTTATATTTCTTCAAATCGACATATCTTCCAAGATTAGAGACATAACCATCTGAAAATTTTAAAGATTTCACCCATTCACAAACAACACGTCTTTGATTTTTATTCAATATATAAATTGCCTTTGGCTTTGGTCTCTTACTATTTTCATCGACATTAAGAGTAGGTTTTTTATAAAAGAGTCGCATATCTTTTCTTGCATTCAAATTATTTTTTATTTTTTCGATGATATTCATCACTGTATTAATCAGATTATCAAAAATATTTTTCTTAATATGCATTACATCAAGATTATAATAAATCAAATGACTATACCAATATGATAAATTTCAAAATATTTTCTGTTTAGTCCATTTATGTGTACTTTCATATTCATAAATTGTACTATGTGGATCTTCAATAATAAATGGAAAGTTATGCACTTTGTACTAAATCTGTTGACCTGTAATCTCAATGGCAATCTCAATGGCAGGAGTGTTCTTTTAATTATATTCTTTGTGAATTTTTCTTTATTCCTTCTGAAATTATGATTTAGTGGTAAAAATTATTTATAACAATCAAAATAACTTGGCTCTTTCTTATGTTTCAATCTGATTGATTTTAATCTCTCTATACATATTATACATCCTAAAATCCAATGATACTTTATTCCGATAACATACCATAAGCCAGAAAGTCATTTATGATCCAAAAAAGAGCAGCCTTCATTACAAACATCTGATTAGTATACACATCATAGGTAGGAAAACCTTTATCCTATAGTTGTTTCAACTCTGCAATCAATGGTTGCATATAAACATCTATTAACTTCTTCGGATTTTGTGGGTCAGACATAACCAATGTTAAAAATATATGTGGTGTTTTCATGCACATTCTAGGTGAAAAATTATACAGAGTTACAATAATTGACCAACAAGAATAATTTCTTCTTGATTTACTAAATGGAGCAAATCCATCAACATAAAGACCTAATCGAATATTTCGAGTCTCCTTCGCAAATTTAGGATATGTTCTATCAAAATTTTTCCACTGTTCTCTATCTGATGGATGACACATTAGTCCCTCTTCTGTTTCATGAGTTTCATGTCAAGTAATGTGTTGAGTAGTGACTTTTGATGCATAAAGTCTTTGTAGCCTAGGAGTTAAAAACAAATAAAACAACTAAGTGTATGCTTTAGATCGCTATTGACTCCTTCTGGTAGTCTTATATCTAGCTTGATTACAGAATTTACAAACTTCTGCATTTTCATCATCACCGCAATATAACATACAACCAATTATGCAAATATCAATTCTTTCTATTGAAAGACCTAAGTCTTTGATAATATTTTTCATATTGTAAAAATCATTGGTCATTATGTGATCACGCGACAATGCATCTCCAATAACTTGAACAAAATCATTAAAATAATTTTCAGACATATTATGCTCTATTTTGACATTCAACAGTCTTGCTGTGAGAGATAGTTTAGTGTGATTGTCACTACCAGCTCATAATAGTTCATCTGCAGCACTCAATCATTCTTGAAATTAGAGATATGATTCATTATTCACATTTTCACCAACTCTTGGTACTTCTGTCTCTTCCAACGTTGATGCATAAGCAGTAAATATTTGTTCAACCATCGAAGAAAAATTAGAACTTAGACAACTCAGTTCAACAATGAAATTCTAATCAACTGCATCAATTACCATTCTCTGATATTGATTAAATTAATCATAATAACTCTGATCCCCACTGACTGAGTATTGTATATTTTGTCTATAATCCTCATCAGATATGAACGGTTCACCATGACAAGTCCAATTATAATAATTGGGGGTGAAACCAAATCTATAAAGATGTTCTCGAACTTTATCACACTGTAAAAATTTACCATTGTGATACTTTTTGCACGAAACATCTTATCTTATTTCCATCCATAAACTCGACATTACTTGAAACAAACTCCAAAAATTGTTCTAACCTAATAATAAATTCTTCGGTTAAACCCCTACGTTCAGGTAAATACTTTTTATACATCCAACTTCTTATTTTCTGTATTTTTTCTCAACTCAAAAAATTTAAAATATTAAAATATAATTAATTCTTACTAAATTAAAATATAATTTTTATCTATTATATTACATAAATATAATTAATTAATACTAAATTAAATAATAAAAATTAACATTCAAATAATTACTATTACAGCTTAAATACTTTTCACTATCTAAAAATAACTATAATTATAAAAATACTTAAAGTCGATGAACAAAGACGAGTATCTCTCTAATTATTTTAAGTCTACGTAAATTATAAACCTGCACAAATAACATTACAAAATCAACAATTAAATATAACATGCACAAAAAAATATTTTAGTAAACTAAATTAATATTTTAAAAATAGATGTCTTAAAGCTACTCAAGCTTAATTAGTTTGGAGCTAGCAAAGTTCATAGTAAAGAATGAGCACACAAATAGATGAGCTCGCAATTAGCCGGTCAACCAAGTTTACGGTCAGTGATCATCGACCGCAGCGACCACCGACCGCGGCCAGCGCAGCGGACACCAACCACGACCAGCGGCCAGCGACGAACACCGACTGCGTGCGGTTGTCCTTGGCTAACGGTTGTCGTCCAACGACTAACGACCACCGCCCTATCGCCTGCGGCCCCTGGCCAGCGGTCGGCGGGCTGCGGACCACGACTCCTGGCCAACGGCTAGTGGGCTGTGACCCATGGCTAGCGACCAGCGAGTCGCATCCCATGACCCCTGGCCAGTGGTCGGCGGGCTGCGGACCACGACTCCTGGCCGACGGCTAGTGGGCTGCGACCCATGGCTAGCGACCAGCGAGTCGCATCCCATGACCCCTGGCCAGTGGTTGGCGGGTCGCGATCGCTAGCCCTGCGGCCCCTGGCCGGCAGGTCGCGGCCCGTGACCCTTGGCCAGTTGACATCCGACCCGTGGGGGGCCGTCGATGATAAGCGAGGAAGGGGGAGATACTTGACGGAGCGACACGACAGGAGGAAAGAGAGAGAATACCTCTAGAGGCGATGAAGGGCTTTGTTCATTGGAGAGATCCGACAGAGGAGAGGCAACGACGACAATTTGTGATTCGGAGAAGAAGCTAGCTGGGAGGAAAGAAAATAGGCATAAAGAAATGCCCTAAATCCGTTCATCTTTCATCATCAAATTAGCGACGAAATTTTATTTGTCGCCGATTTAAATGCGACAAATTAATATTTCGTCGTGCGTTCACGACAAATAATTCATCCGTTGCCAAATTAGCGACGAATAATTTATTCGTCGTCAATTAGCGACGAAATATATTTTCATCAAAATTTCATGACGAATTTGACGATAAAAATATTTTTTGCAATGAAACTTATGACGAATATTAATATGTTGCTAATTCTGTAACAAAGTTATTTTCATCGCAAAATTTATCGTAAATTGACAACTAAAATATATTTCATCACTAAATTTATTATAAATTTGCAAAGAAAAATATTCATCGTAAATATTCGTCCCTAATCGATGAGATTTTTGTACTGATAGGAGAGCCGTATTTGGTCCAGCATTTACTTTCTAGAAATCGAGGTTCCATGTCTGTTCGTGTTAGTCAACATTTTTACTGAACTACAATTGTTTCAAGATGGAGATGGTTTTGTACGTCTTGTTCTATAGTCAGCGACATTTTTTCGTCGCACAGGAGAGCAGTCACACCTACTTCCCCAACTTGCATTCACCTCCTTCCCTCCCTCCGTCTGAAGCACATTGACAGGCCAGCCGAATCGATCGAACCTCCTCGGCAGGGCAGGGCAGGGCAGGGCACGGCAGGCTCACGTCGACTCTTTCTCTTTCATTTAGACGATGGCCACGGCAGGCTCTTCGTACGCAGAAGTAGACAAATTAAATGCTGCTCAAATTTATCAACTTGGTTGGTTGGTGAATTTGCTCAAGGACTCGTTTAACATTAAAAATCGAGTTCAATTGGAGAACTTAACTTTATGTACCTTCTTCCTTTATAAAATTACAAAAAATATATTCATTAGTCAATCTATTTGCTCATTAGTTTTGTTTCTAAAAACACATTTTCACACATTAGAATAATGCAAACAAGTAAAATTATTTAACATTAATATTGTTCTGGGAACAATAATAAAACTATAATAAATTTTGCTTTTTCTTATAAACCTAATAATAATATTTAAGTCTCTCAGAATATATAATTTAGAAACAAAAGGACCACATAGCATTAAAGAATTTTGAGTGTTAAAAATAAAAATAAAAATAAAAATGTTTTAAGTATATATATATAAAAAAAGAGATTCTTAATTTCTAAGTGCTCTTTTGAAAATTTTGCCTAATGATCCTTTTTTCCCTTCTCCAAAGGTCAGCAATGTGGATGCGTGGGTATGTATTTGATTTCCTGTCCACACTAAACTTCTTTTCCTCAGTGAAGATTTGACCATAAAAAACGTTTTAAGTTTCAACTAGACATCCAAAAATATTAATGGAGGTCTGTCTGGTTCTCTAATCTCTAGCTCGTACAAGAAAGAAAACAAAAAAGGGCGGCTTGACAAATGTGCGGCTGCCTAAAGTCTTCCCCTTCTTTCGTCTACCTTAAAAGAAATAGGATTATAACCTAAATAAACCATGCCCAATGATAGTTATTATTCATGTTATGATTTACTATTAAACCTATTATAAATTTTATAAAATAAAATTGTGTATAATAGATTCAATGTAATTTAATCCTTATATCAATATACTTAAAATTTGTTAGATGATCAATTTTAGCCAAAACATTGGTGTATACCAAACAGGGTTAACTTATGATTTTTTTTTTGAAGATGAAGTTTTAAAAGGTCTTAAGTCGTGTGAATTTCTTCCCATTTTTTTGGGATGTGGTCTTAACTTATGATTTATTAGGTAAGATTCAAAAAAATAAATAAATGCAAGAAAATTCTAGGGGAAAAATAAATTAAATTATTTAGGTTGAATTATCCAACTTAGTCGTCGACCATCTATCAATTGAGCCGTCAAATCATTACATGAAGTTCCACAATAATGCTTGTTCTGACCAGTAGTCCCCATTGAATATAATTGCATCCAACTATGAATGGAATTAAGGCTTTTCACATATTGAAATTCCACTTTGACGCAACCATCGGACAGTATTGGAGAATAAGGTGATTACGTTTGAGATGCCTTTCATAATTCATCTTTTAAGTTAATAAATTACGGAGTCAGTTTATAACTAACCGTCAAATAATTAAGAGTAAAAGAGATTTTTTTCTCTAAAGATATAAAATTATTCTCTTACTCTATTGTAGTAAGTCTGTCATTCTCTAATCAATTAGGTATCCTTGTGGGGACAACTATCAAACATTATAAACAATGTGATTCTTCTGCAATCAATCATGCACGAGATGATTCAATTATTTCTCGTCATGAAAAAGATGTTAATTAAATCAGATTTAGTTCAAAATTGTGTACTTATTATTATTATTATTTTGTATTTTTATTAGTCAATGTGATAAGTGTTTTCATACCATTAGGTAGCTTTTCATGTGGGGATATCTTAATTAGAATCTAGTGTGATCATTGTATTCTTCTTGGACTAAATGGAGACAGTGAGAGGTGTTAGGTTGTCAAAAAGCAACATGTTCAAAGAATAATAATGAGAGATACATAGAGAATATATAGTAGGATAAGATTTATTTGTTTAAATCTAAGCATTTAATGAAAGCATAATGATATATCGAAACAAAATCATATGATGCATCATGGGATCTTATTATTATCATCTATTAGGCTACATTGGAAAATTAAAAGAAACGGCAACCAAAGGGTTGAACTGAATCAAGAGCCAATGCCATTACGTGTTACTTGTCACCAGAGAGATTCTTACAATGCAATAGAAGTCTTTCTACAGAGATCAGGCAACAATCCACATTCCTCATCTTAATAGGCAAGAGAAGTGAGAAAGAAGAAGAGTTAAGATTTCAACATCATGCCCAAATTGAAATCAAATTTTCTGTTCTTATACGTTGCCTGTCCTACACGGATTATTCACCATAAAAGTCTATAACTCATTAACAACCCATTGATATTAACGAACCGGATCATTAGATTTACATATTGAATTCACATCCAATATTTAAATCCCCCTTCATGCTACAAGCATTATATCACTTAATTAGAGTTTAATTCCTTAATGGCAATTATTGTTGACGTTAATTCAAGTATAAACCCACCGAATGCAGACTTAATCCTTTCAATCTCCCACTTGGACTATACTTATACTATATACATTTCAGTAAAAGGTGGAATCCGCCACCCCAACGGTCCTACACGGTCGACCTTACGGCCATCTGTGAAGAGGTAAATCTAAAAGTTACAGTTGACTACATCACACAATACCTTAGTTAAGCTTAACATGCTAAAACTTTATGAGTTAAATACTATCTTAAATAATCTGGTACATTAATTTAATTAGTATAGGACTAAAGAAATCTGAGTTACTATAATTGTAACAAGATGCAACAGTAATCACAATTCTAATTATGGATACGTAGTATGAAAATGATATGAAATGTAATCTGTATATGTCCATATTCAAGGGTCCTGCTTATAACCCAATCCGGATTTGAATCATATTTACTTAAACCTTATGTAAAACTATAGTAGTAAATTATGATTCAACCTTATGTTAGAGAGTCAAAAAATCATATATACATGTAAAATATTAGTATGTACAATAAGTCAAAAATATGTGTTCATTAATATAGAGCATTACATTAAAATATAGATTCCTATCAAATGGGTACTTCGTCAAAATGAAGAACTCTCATATTCAACATATGATGATGAATCACCTTGGGTGAGCCTTTGGTAAGCGAATTCGCTAACATGAAATTTGTCCTTATATGCTCTATCATAATTTGACCACTCTGAACCCTTTCTTTAACCTTCAGAAATTTTATGCCGATGTGCTTAGACTTCGACGAACTATGATTATTCTTGAAATATAATTCTACAGCTTTATTATCATAGTTGATCCTCTGTCAATGCCCCCAATGATTTGTAATCCAGTGATAAAGTTCTGTATTCATATCCCATGGTTGGAAGTTTCATAGTAGACTATAAATTTTGTCTCCATAGTGGAAGTGACTATTAATGTTTGTTTGATGTTTTTTCATGATATAGTCATTCCCATTAACATGGTGACATAACCTGAGGTAGACCTCTTGCTATCTAAGCATCCCATAAAATCGGAGTTTGAATATGCAATGATTTCCAGATGATCTGATCTCTGATAGGTGAGCATGTAATCCTTCGTTCTTTACAAATACTGTATAACCCTCTTTATAGCTTTCCAATGCTTTGGTTCAAATATGTACCTGACATCCTCACAATGTATGTAAGATTCGGACACATACATTCCTAAGCATATATCAAACTTTCTACTGTTGATGTATAAGGGAATTGATGCATTTCCTTAATCTCAAATTCATAGTGTGGATATTATTGCAAAATAAATCTATCACCTTTTGACATAGATGTGTCGTTAGGAGCAAAACACAATTTTGTATACTATACTCAATGAACACATTTTTAATATAGGCATTTTATGAAAATCCAACTGTTCACCTAAACGATCATGAACAATTTATATGTCTAAGATAAAAGATGCATTATCAAGATCATTCATTTCAAATTTACTTGATAGAAATGACTTGGTTTCTAACAGTAAACCCTTTTCATTGCTTCTCAACTATATATCACCCACATACAGAACAAGTATGATAAATATGCTTCAACTGAACTTGATATACAAATATTGATTAATTGGATTCTCCTTTAACCCATAAGAAACCACTTGATCAAACTTCTCGTTTCACTAATGAGATGTTTGCTTTACCCCCTATAAATGAACTTTCTTAATTTACATAATAGGTGCTTTGAATCTCTCGATTCAAAGTCCTCCGATTGCACTATGTATATAATTTTTAAAATATTTTTATTGAAAAATGCAATCTTTACATTCATTTGATGGAGCTCTAGGTCATAATGAGCTACAAGTATCGTGATTATCCTAAGAGAGTTCTTTGTCATAATTGATGAAAAAGTCTCCTTGTAATCAATATCCTCCTTCTGAATGAATCCTTTGGTGATAAAGCAAGCCTTATATTTTTCAACATTGGCATGTAAATCTCATTTGATTTTAAATATCCATTTACAACTAATAGGTTTCACCCTTTCAAGCAATTCGATAAGTTCTCAAACATCATTGTCCATCATAAACTTTATCTCTTCCCTCATGGCTTCGATCCATTTTTCTTAATGAGAGCACTATTTGACTTCTTGGAAAGATGTGAAATCATCCTCCAACCCAATGTCAAACTCATACTCTTGGAGACAAGCATAGTCATGTGACATCGTAGATCTTCTTTCTTTAATGGATCTCCTTAGTGACACTTGTCCTTGAAGTGGTTAGAAGTCATGCTCAACCATAGAAGAAAATACCTTTATTTGAGTTGATGCCCCTTCAATATGAATTGGAGGTGATATGAAAATATCGTGGTTTACTACCCCTTCCGATTAATTGTATGTAGAATGGTAATTATTTCGCTATCAACTACAATAGTAGTTAATATTAGGATCACTAATATTCTCCTCAAATGATATTTTTCTAATTTTATCGCTCCCACCATCCTTAATGAATTTGACATTACTCGTCTTGAAAAAAAATCTACTCAAGGGGTTGAAAAACTTGAAGCCCCTTGAGTTTTTAGAGTATTTTATAAAATGATAGCTAACAGTTCTTGAGTCCAATTTCATTTGGTTAGGCCTATAAGGTCTAGCCTCAACTGGACAACTCTTAGATGTCTAATACTAGGCACTCTAGCTACCTGTTCATAACTCGAATTGAGTTTTTGTTACCTCCTTACTAGGAACTCTATTGAGTAAGTAAACTATAATTTTTAGTGATTCACTTCATAAAGACTCAAGTAGAGAAGAAAATATTATCAAACTTCTCACCATGTCTTTTAGGGTCTGATTTCGTCGCTCTGCTATACTATTTTACTGAGCAGTCCCAGGCATGGTGTCTTGCACAATGCTTTCGCATTCAACAAGGTAATCCGTAAATGTCCCAAGTTGTTGTTCACTTGATCTGCTAAATCTACTAAAGTATTCACCACTACGGTCTAATTTGATAGTCTTAATCTTATTACTAAGATGACTTTCAATTTTGACTTTGAAGGTTCTAAATATGTCCAAGGATTGTGACTTCTTGTGAATTAGGCATAAATATCCATACCGAGAATAGTCATCTATAAAGCTGATAAAATATATTTGACCGTTCCAGGAAGCCTTAGAGAACGATCCATATGTATCAGTTCTAAGACCACATTACTCTGTCTTGAACTCTTATTACTTTTGTTAGTCGTCTTCTCCTTAATACACTCAATGCAGATTTCAAAATCTAACATATCAAGAGAATCGAGAATTCCTAGTGACCTTAATTTTTTTAGGCGTTGTTTAGAGATATGTCTTAAATGCGTTTGCCACAACACGAATGAATTCTCACTCGTCAAACCATGCTTCACACCTATACTATGCATTACAATATTATCTGTATGTGTTTCAACACCTAATCTATAGAGTTTGTCAATTAAGGAACCAATACCATACAAAATAGAATTTTAAAAACTCCTGAACTTCCCATTTCCAAATAAACAAATGTATCCAGAATTATCCAAACATGAAATAGAAATTCAATTCCATCTAAATGATGCCACTACAAGTGTATTATTAAAATTCAAAAGTATATTGTTCCCTAAATAAACTCTAAAAATATCTATTGTCTCTCCTTTTACCTTTTATCAGTTCCCATATAAATGAATATTTCAATATCAATTGGCGATCGACTCTAATGGCAACTCTACATAGTTACATTTATATGAGTAGTTATATCTGTATCTATCCATTAAGTGTTATTAGATATAGTAGTTAGGTTGACTTCTGAACTGTCAAAGTTAAGAAAGTTATTTTTCTTGACTCTTATTCTTATCATTTTTCTTCTTCTTGTTCGAATACTGAGATGAGGATGCAAAGTGAACACTGTGAGATGTATCATGCTTCAATATCTTTTCTTCTTATACACACTGAGCTGACAAAGTTAAAAAGTTTATCTTTCTTGACTCATAAATCCACAAATCTAGGACAATTCTTTTTCAGGTGACTTTTCTTTTTACAAAACTAACAAGTTGGATTCAAATCTGGTTACTTTTGCACTTTATATCCTGAAGCCCCAATCACTATAAGTTATTTATCCTTACCTTTACTCTTTATCATTTTTCTTTTTCTTGTTCGAATACTGAGATAAGGATACAAAGTGAGTACTGTAAGATGTGTCATGCACCAATCTATATTCCTATAATATGGCGGAAGTTTTTCTGTAAGGATCGGACAAATATTTCCCATCTCAATGGGGAAGAGAAGTGAGAAAGAAGAAGAGAAGTGAGGAAGAAGAAGAGTCAAGATTTCAACATCATGCCCAAATTGAAATCAAATCTTTTCTTCTTATAGTAAAGTCCATGTTGTTGCAGAGATCATCCCTATAAAAGTCCATAACCCGTTAATAACTAATAAACCGGATTACTAAATCTACACATTGAATCAACATTCAAAATTTAAACCTCCTTCATGCTACAAATATTAGACCATTTAATTGAGATTTAATTCTTCAATAACAATTATTTTTTATATTAATTCAAATATAAGCCCACACTTAATCCTTTCATTTAATACAAAACGATACGATCGAGTTAAACATCCACGTAGATACAATGTTTTTCTTCTCCTCCTTGTTTTCTGGAATTATTTGACAAAATTAATCTATAGCTCCAGTGGGAAAAACGTTTAGGCACGGTGCTCCCAAGTGTCCAAATCTTACTTTGTCGGTTTTTCATATGATAAAACAGTAATTCTACTGTTGACTGGCCCTTCTTTTCCCTCAGTGGCTCCACCTTTCCAATTCGACTTTTCAATCTACTGTTACTGCTCCCTTGTTCCCGCAGCAAAGTCGGATATTAATGATATCATCTTGAAACTTAAGCCCTTTAATTTAATTTCCTTCCTAATTCCTACTGCAATCATTCTTCTTAATTTGTTTTTAATGCCTCGGCTACTACTTATTGATTCCCTCTCGCCCTTCGGTATTTCTTCATTGCTTATCAATGCTTGCGTAGAAGGAATTGAAGTGGAGAGCGACATGGCGGAAGAGAAAGAGAGGGAGGAGGAGGAGGAGGTGATGATGGTGGATGTGGAGGAAGCTGAGGACGACGAGACTGAGAGCCAACAGAGTCCTCTTTGGACTCTTGATCTCAACGAGGATTCCGCCGGAGACAAGGAGGAGGAGGAGGATACTGGCGGCCGCAAAGGAGGCAGTTTCACGACGGACCAGGAGGTGGGAGGAGATCAGGGAAACCGCTCGAGATCGGAAGGGAGTTGCAACGAAAGAGGAGGCAGCGACGACGACAGTGAGGCAGTACGTGCGGTCCAAGATGCCGAGGTTGAGTTGGACGCCGGATCTCCACCTCGCCTTCGTCGACGCCGTCAAGAGGCTCGGTGGCCAAGAGAGTAATTAATTACCGCCTGTTTGCATGCCCTCTTACTTCTTCAATTTGTATCGATCGATCAATTAAACGAGGGATATGAATGAATGGTGCAGAGGCGACGCCAAAGATGGTTCTTCAGCTGATGAATGTGAGAGGGCTCAGCATCGCTCATGTGAAGAGCCATCTGCAGGTTGTGATTCAAGAGACAAGTACTAATTCCATCATCATGCATAGGGCTACTACTACTTTTCAACTTTCCAATTTTAAATGTTTTTTTTCTTCTTCTTCTTCAATTTTTCCTGTTAATTATTAGATGTATCGGAGCAGAAAACTCGATAGAACTGGTCGACGTAAGTCATCCATGGATTCGCGTCGGAGAGAAGAAAGTCTCCACGAGGTGTCGTACCCACGAACAAACTCAATCTTGCAGCCCTTCATGAGATTCTCGAGCGCCCATCAAACCACTGCTCACTTCTACGTCGTCGACGATAGCAACTTGCCTACATTCCATTGGTTTGATGCTATCAGTAAAGGAATGGTTGGGGTTAGCAACGCAATAGAAGGGGACGAAAGAGGAAGCCTCGATTGGACAGTTCGAACTAGTCGTCATTCAACCGCTGAGACTGATAGTACTTCTCTTATTGGATTATTCAAAGAGGACGGCCATGACAACAATAGCTTCGCCAATAGAATGCAATCTGATCTGAATGATCATGAAGTACCACAATCCAAAAGCTCCTTGCATTTTGATCAGGTAGGTGAACGTACGTATTTAACTATATATCTTCTGATGATCATGTTGTCATCTGCATTTCGACTTTCTTATGGATCGATCGACTTGGCTGGTTATTACTAGTTTGAACAAGAAATGGCTCGGAGATGTTCGAAGAAGGTGGCTGCATGCGTGGCGGACGATTCTTTGGACTTGCAGCTGAGTACGAAGGTGCATGAAGAAGAGGAGCTGTCACTTTCGCTCTCTCCTCCGGGCACTTCGCTCTCTCCTCGTGGGATGCAGTGGATAGAGATAGGTAGCAGCAAGAAGGCCGCTCTGGGGCTGAGTACTTTAGATCTGACCATGTCAATTAGAGCATTGGAGTGAGATCTTTCAAGTACTTGTTTCAAGGCCTTTACGATCACTGATTCAGCTTGCTTATATTTTATTTTATTTTATTTGCGGAATAAGATCGTCTAGATCTTTAATTATTACATCTCTTAATTAGTTCGTCTAGCTTCAAATTAAATGCATACAAATTATGGTCGTGTATTGCATGTTTTTTTTTTTAACTCCTCTTGCAGAAGAAAAAGTAAGTGTTAGGCATCTGTCTTTTCGGAGACATCTGATAAAAATGGAACAATACTGTGAGAAGATTAGCATGGCTCCTGCATAAGAATGACACGCATAAATCGAGAAATGATCCAAATTTTTACCCCTAAGACATGGTTGAGTTGGTTAGTGCGAAACAAACTTGTTGAAGTAGATAAGAGTCGAATCTCAGCTTTGCGAAGTCGAGACAATGTCCTCTTCCGTAATGGTCAACTGTAGCTTTTCGATTTACCTCCTTATAGATGGTCGTAGAGCCGACCGTATGAAGTCACTGGGGTGGCAAATTCTAGGTTTTGCTGAAGTTAAGTGTTAGGCATCCAAATGAAATCCCTAATGTCAATATAACTTAATTAATTTAAAATAAAGACATTACAAGAATGATTAATTAATATTCTTGATCACATCTGTTGAGTAATTATCAAGGATTCTTTAAGAGTAATTTGTCATATAAACTACACATACACATATTTGTGTGATTAGATTTTGCTGTGAAGCAATGCCTTTCAATATTCTCACATATTTGCGAATGGATTAATATTAATGAGGGATTTTTTATTTTTGTTTTACAAATTAAAAAAAAAGTAAAATTCAATATTCTGGGACAAAATAAAAAAAAAATGTAAAGGAGATTAGTGATTAAAATATCGCTGCAAATGATCTAATCATAATCAATTGTAGGAAAATAAACATTGTTGGTTAAAAACAGTGGCCGGTATTTTTTTTCTCTTCATTCCCGACGTTCCCACTGGTTTTTTTGCCTTTATATATAAAGCTCGAGGGAAGAATGAAGAACATCAAACCGAGCATGAGGAAGATTTAAATGTGAAATATTGAGTTTGACTGCAAACCAGTAAAGCTCGCAGCGCTGAAGAACAACCTCCGAGTGAGTTGGATTGTAATTGGAAGTCAAATTGAACGAGAGTTTACCAACTCTTTTGCAAAAAGATAGAATCCGTCATCTTAAGCTAGTCCCGATTGTGTTCCTCTATTCAATCTAACAGAGATTTAACAGACTCAACTAAAGTTGGAGGTTGGAGGAAAGCAAATTAGATTTGAGCTACAACATGCTAAGATGGAAAATCTGAGTGAGCCTATTTAGTCATGATCCTAAACTTTTGATGTCATTTTTCACCTGAGTATTTTCCAGATCCAAGAATGTCTACATACAAGTATCACTACCTGTAGAACCTATCGAGGTAGACCAATGAGTAAGGAAACTAAACGAGGGAAATGAACAAGCATGCCAAGAAAGTGATTGTAGACTCCACCAGTAACAAAACATATGAGAATGCCACCGAGTATTACAGTATTAGAACATGAAGCCTCCGTGGATCTTCAACTGCGGTTACTTCACCTGGAGCATGTCAAAGTGAGACCATTCTTTATTTTGGAGGCTGATACTTTGATCCGGGAAGAAGTCTATTTAGAATGTCTGACAAATTTCCTTTTGTGTCCATGGACTCTCTGACAGTATAATTGTCGACAGGACGAGGCCCCCACAGAAAATCGTAATCATTCATCACATTTTGCTGATAAGTACTATCTAAGATTGCTGATCTATTCTTATTTGCTAATATGACTGATTTCTGAGATAAATTTCTTAATTCTAGCGGTTGATTACCTTTGGCAAACCCAACCGTGCTTGAGCCACAATCAGGAGAAATCAGTTGAGATGACTGCAACATGTTCCTGCCAGAAAACTGTGTGGTAGCATAATACTGTGGATCTGAGTAATCTGCAACATAAGTAGGAATGTCGGGGGATCTAACTAGAGCAGGAAATGCAGAAAATTGAGAGTCCTTCAACTTTGAAGTGGAACCTGCCAAAATCATATATAGCTTAAAAGAATGAAAATTGCACCAATTACCATTATGTTATATCTAACCATGTATAGTTTAATTATTTTGTTATAACAAATATAAACATATAAGTCAAAATTCCAAGCATGCAACTATTAAATTGTTCTAGATGAAATAGAGATATTTGCACCCAAAGAAGCTTCAAAAGAAGATAAATCAACCAAGGCAAAATCAGGCACATTAGGTAGTATGCAAACATATAGGAACGTATCAAGTATATGTAACTGGAGAGTTAACCTAGATTTTTCTAAATAATCCAGACGTAAATCATACTATCTTAGAACTAATTAAGGAGGCACCTAATAAAAGATCATTAACTCAGCTAAAAATAGGACGAACACTTGCTTGTCAAACAGTTCTGGCATGGTACGTGCCAAAAGAACAGTTGCAGTTTCACAGAACGTAGTTTAATCTAATTAACTTGTGGCAACTATTCAAACAAGACAATACTCTTTAATCTTTCATCTAAAGCAGAGCTAATCAGGACTATGCAATCTTCAATTTTGTGCGTTAATCAATTTACTACCATCGGAGATTCCTACCTAAGATCTGCAATGAAGATGCATTGACTTTGTTTATCTTTCAACTTACAGCAGAGTTTTTAAAAGTTCTGACAATCCAATCATTGCATAGCATTAGACTGGTTTGATGTATGGCCCATAAGAGAATTACTCCAGTACATACTAATGGAGTCAACACGTCTAGCCAAGGGAGTAGATTGAAGTCATTGGATCATGTAGTTGGGCATCAAATGCTTTTTTTCCCTTTCATTGAATTTTCGATGACAAAAACAGTATCAGTCCAGTATTTAAACCCTTGGTGTCAGACTTAAATATGGTCACTGAAAGCCTAATCCAATCACAGACACTAGAAAGATAGGATATGACCAGTTAAATTACTAAACTTGTCGTACATAGCAAGTATCAAATATCTAAAAATAGAAGTAACACAAGAATAGAGCCAAGGAAAAAAATATCCTAGTCACAACATGAAACGGAAAACCTTGAAACTAATATTCTGGCCTGTTAAATTTGAAAGATGAATAGTAGGTCCATCTGAAAGGACCGAAGAGGGGAGAAGAGTGTCAAACAAAAAAGCCAACTTATGCATTCAAGTAAATATTGCACTGATGACAAAACTTGGATGCACAACTCGACCAAATGCTCAAAAGCTACCAGTGCATGTAAAATACTTACCAGAATCCTACTTGATGGCCATCTTGTACATATTCTAGATGACAATCTACTCTGACCAACATATGGTGAAACATTTGGCAATCTATGTTTTAATTGTCACTTTTGGAACAAGTTTACGAATTACAAAAAAAAGGAATTTGATGATCATGAGCATTGAATAAGACTACTTTGAATTTAAAACCTTGAATGTCTAAGGGAAAGAAATTTCCAAAATGAGAAAAGAAAATCAATTCACCTGATTGATATGAACTGAAGAGTATGTTTGATTCATTTGACATCTCATCAAAAGAAACATTATGGCAATCTTGGCTTTTGGCAGACAGAGACATGCATTTGGTGAAATTTGAATGCGGGACAGATAAACCATTGTGTGAATGAGTATATAAATGAGTTGCATTATTTTCCTGCAGATTACCTTGATAGATATAGTTTTCCACATTCAAAATGCTAGAATCAGTAAAACATGACTTTAACATATCTTGATTCATGCTGGGATTGAAAGAAGCCTCTGTCTCACATATGAAAGGGTAGTCATCTTTAACATAGTCAGCACAGTTAGCAAGAGGACCTACTATGTGATCAACATGAGCTAGATTGAGAGACAACATATCAGCGACCATGTCATGCTCTTCCCAACATTTAGCTGCTTCATCTAATAATTTACTATCTTCCAGCAAATCTGTAACATTTCTGTAAATGTTACTCTCGCCCAAGAAAAACGACCTGTTAGATTGATGCTGTGAGCTTCCAATGACAAAATCTTCACTGGCACTAGATTCTTTTTGTAATTTCCCTTGGTTATGGGGAAAGGAACTAATGCCAACATCTGAAAATGTTGAATGTGCAAAAGCACCACAACTTGAGATTTTGGAGCTTCCTGTGATTTTAGTAGAAATAGAGTACTTGTTTCCATAACCTATTGAAGAATTGGATTTGATAAACGACTGTGTCAAATTTGAGTTTAAACATCCACTTAATCTCTCCTGATATGAACTATGAGATCCTGCTTGAAGGTCGGACATAGGAGCATCCTGTAAGGATGATTTAACCAAAAAATCCACAGAAGTTGAAGCACTCCTAACTCTACAACCACTGTTCTGGCCCTGATTGCTACTATTAACTGATGAAGAAAAGACATGAGATGCATTCAGGTCAGTTGTGTCCATCCTAGGGCATCTCATGAAGTCATTTCGAGAAGCTACACCTAGTTGGTGGCTTAGTGTGTTGAAATTCATAGTGATTGGAACTTCTCTGATTTTCTGAAATTTGTTATAAAAATTATCAGAATATAATCCACCTTCTGTTCTTTCTAAAACAATGCTGGACTGATCACTTGCACTAAAATTTTGAAATCTTTTATGTTCTGCAAGTTCAGTAGATGTATGCTGTTCAAATGATTCAAAGCTTTTAACAAGTCTATTTCCAACTTTAATGGAATTTGAAGTAGACAGTTGCTCATCACTTTGATCTGTATTTTGAAAAACTGCAACTCGATCCCCATCGCTGGGTTTCATGATGAAATTTTTTGGCACAGCAGAGTGGTTAATCGGTCCTTTTAGCGCTGTGACACTAGCATATGATAGCCTATCAGATGTGGAAGTTGACTCCCTGTGGGAAATTATGACCACAGCTTTTCATATTTACGACAAAGAAAGGAATAGAGTATTTCACAGTTATACCATGAAGCTGTAGATAGAAGGGCGCCGTGCTTTCTATCATCTTTCTCTGTGATCTTTCTGCCATTATCACAATGTTTCTTGACAAGGAAGTAGATACTTAAAAGTTAGCATCAGAAATTGATTAAAAAAAATACAAGGGTTAAGAATTAGCCAAGGTCTAAAGAGAACTATACCGACAACTTGATTTTCTTATTTAAAAAGTTACCTCAGACAGAGATTGTACCTGATCTTTTTTCACAGTACTGCTACTTCTGCATAAGGTATTCATGGGTGGAGGCAAGATGCTTCCAGAACGTGGTGGAAGACTAGAGACATATCCTGAAGATTTCTGAAGCTTACTGGTTTAAGAACATGAAAGTTAAAGACTCAGATAGTTTCATTGTTTATTTCATTTTTGGATTACAAGTTAACATCTTAATAAAAACAATGTGGAAGACTGTACCTCTTGTTATGAAAAAGATACTGAAATATTCACTGACCCATTGTTATGGAAAAGATACTGAAATAATTACTGACCCATCATCATTTGAAAAGAAGTTTCACAGAGTATTAAAGAAAATTTTACCATGAATTCCTTTTTGCATTGTCAAACAAAAAATGCATAAATTAGTTACAATGGGTTGAAAATGGAACTCCTTGTTCATTGGAAAGCACAGGATTTCCGAAGAACAACTCTAACTAACTTCACCAAGTAGATCTCTAAATGGGTTGGAAAGCCTCCTACCTTCAAGTCCAAATTACATTATATCTTGTTATCTTGTGTTAGCATTGTTTTTTTTTCATTTTCACATGCATTCTATTTGTTTCAGCTATCACAATCATTAATTGTCATGTGCACACACTTTGGCCCAACAAATTCATTTAAGTGTGAATTACCAAAAAATATTACTTCCTCTAGCTAAGCCATATTCACATGTTAATCCTTAAGTGTCAACATGTGGCCTACTAAACTAGTTGGGAAACTTGTTTGAGAAACATATATTCATAGAATAGAACTGACAAATTTCACCACATACTAACATCTTATGCCAAAGTTTCAGTTTTCCTGAATAAATCAATTAGTCAAATAAACCCTTGATGCACTCCAGTAATATTACAATCACTCAACTTTTTCAAGGATTGTTGACTCACTAACTTGAATGGGTTCTAAATGTGAAACTCTAATGAAATGACAAACTTTGCCAAATTTTCCAATTAAGTTTGTCCTTACAAATTTGCAATTTAAAGGGGAGTCTTAGCGTAATAGTAAAGTTGTTGTCGTATGACCTAGAGGTCACAGGTTCGAGTCTCAAAAACAATATCTTATAAAGCAGGGTAAGTCTGCGTACAATAGACCCTTCCTCGGGACCTCGCATTAGTGGAAGCTTCATGCACCGGATTGTTTTTTTTTCCCCAAATTTGCAATTTCAAAGTAGCGTAGCTGCATAGCTGCTATGGTTATCTTCTAGATTTGTGTGTTTTGATTTTCTAGCATTTTAAATATACTTCTTTTTACTTTTTTATTTGAAAATTTCTAATTTTGTTAGCATCTTCTATTATTTTGCAACAATCCAAAGTGCCAAGATCCTAGGTGGCGATATGATCTTAAATAAATACAAGATGCCAAAGTAGTACCTTGTGCATACTGAAGGAGCTTCATCTTTCATGCATATATCTTCTTCAGGGCAAGCATCATGCACATACAGACAGTTCTGTTTTTTACAGCGCTGAATCAGTGAGCACACTATATTAGTTGCCTAAATACAGAATCAGCCACAAATCTGATAAATATAATTACAATTCTGTATGAATTCAATAAAGTGTAGAAAATTGGAAAGAAATCTATCCATTTCGCTGAAGATAAGACAATTACCCTATTCTTTAGCCAATCATGACAGTATCTTGTAGTACCAAAGCATGCTCTACAAGGACAGGGTCAAATTTAAGATTATAGAATGTATACTTCCGTACAATGTATAGATAAGACAAGAATAACACTTACTTTAAAGGACTACCATCTAAAATAAAGCCATCTACAGCTTCAATGCATTTAAGAGCTTCATCCTCCTTGGAGAATGTAATATATCTACATGATAAACAAGAAGACTCAACAAAGATGCTCAAAAGTTGTCACTAAATGAGCCTCATAAATATGCTTTTTTGATATCACAGAAGGAATGTAGAGTTCATTCAATACAAAAACAAGGCCAAACTTTAAGACAAAATTATGCTACATTCTGAGGAAGAAGGGAGGGAAGGCAAAGACAAGATGATTTAGAATACAACAAGCATCTGAATTGTGTAAAAATATTTTGGTTTAGCTTGAAAATGCAAATCAGAAGAACCAGTTAATTGCTCAGATACATGTGGAATGAGTTGGAATGTGTAATCACGTCAAGAATCATAGCATTCTAAATGATTCTCAAGTGGAAGAACAATGTGAAAACTTTGTAGGAGAAAATCATGAGTACACTCAATAGTTCAAGTATCCAACTATGGATCCTACATTAAAAAAGATAGCGACTACCTCCTACAAATCAAGTATCTCCTTAATATGACTACAAACAGAATTAGAATATCGTTTCCAAAGAATGATTTGGAATATATATTTTCCAAATAGATGATCCAGAATATCTCATCCAAATTATGCCCCAGATTTCTACATATAGACACAGGACACATATACAAGGAGCTTCCAAATCAAGTTATCTTGAGATATATTAAAATCAGAAATCCCTATTCGATATGAATGGCAAGCAAATTTCTCTCCAGGAAGGTAAGACATGATGAAAAAATGTGGAAAACACAATTTATAATGAAGCTAAAACTTGAACAAGAAGATTCTCCAATATCAGGATGTAACAAGAAAATGGTTATCTCCCATTTGAAAGACATCTAAAAGGAAGGCACAGAGATGCCCCAGAATTAGTTGAATGTCAGAAATCTGATGTCACCTAAAAAGAGGCACAAAGATGTTCCTGATATTAGTTGAATTGGGGACCACTGAAAGGCAAACAATTGCCAGCATATTGGCTCAATTAAGAGCTAAGTTATTTATCGACAAAATGTATGACCTAATAACAACCTAAGTCTTATTTTATTGTTTGCAATGAAGCAGTTGTTGACTCAAATTATCTATTTTCAATGATATGCATCTACTTGAGATGTTGAATACTTACATGACACGAAAATTCAAGAAGGCCTCTGAAGGTGGAACAACAACAACTCTTACAATTTTACCATACTGGGCGAAATATTCTCTCTTTTTGAGAATCTGTAGGAAAAAGAATAGGTATTAGAAGTATAGCCAGATCAAACTGATATTTTTAGAAATCTTAATCAGAAAATTGTCACTGAGAACTTAAAAAGCTTCATATCATATTTAAATTTGAACATTTCTAGAAGGCAAACTGATAGATAATTATCTACCATGAATATAGAGGAGTGACATTACATAAGTAAAAAAAATATTACCATTTCGTCTGCTAAAGCCACAGGAACACCAGATACATATACAAGATTCCGCCGAATGACACGGACATCATTTACATCTTTTAGCAGTTCTAGTGGTTTAGACTTAGCCTTTTGAGACTTCTGCCTTTGGGAAACTTGTTTCGCTAAGCTACATTAAAACCACAATATCAAATCCTATGAAACAAGATTAGATAAGGCATTTTGACTTAAATCTCACCACAGCATTATTGTTCTACTTTTTAAAACTACATGAGGTCGAAACATCATATTAAATATTAATATAAATACAAAAAGAGATCATTCATCTAACTGAACATGCCTTTCTGTACATATAGCAACCTTCAGTATCCTCTCCTTGTCATACAGAGTTCGGCATGCAGGGCATCTTCCTTCAGCATCATTGTTTTCAGCTGTTTGTATTATGTGATTCCAACACCAGACACATATCTAGCAAATCAAATCAGATAAGAATGCATGACAGAAAAGATATAGCATATAAGTTAATGAGTGTAATCAGTGCAATCAAGCTGTCGTTAACAACAAATAAATAATAGACCGATAAAAAAGTTGATTGAAAAGCGGAAATCAACCTTAAATTTAAAATAAGATTTAAACACTCATGTGCCTATGGCAGATGTGCTTGGAAAAAAGTAAAATAAAAATTGAGCTAAAGAATGAGCAATCAAAAGACTATATTAAGAGTGCAGAGGTGTTAGGTTCATAGGGTTGGAGGTATAATGAGTTTATTCCCACATTTGTACTTCTAAGATGTAATCATAAATCCTATAATTATTATGTAAGTGCTTCTTATCAAAATAAGATAAGATACAAATTTTCTTTTACTTCAATTCTTTATGGTATCAGAGTCCACTTTTTAGGATTAGGGTTCAAAGAGGTCCTCCTTGTTGGGTTTCTACATGTGTAATTTAAAATTTTGATTTAATAAATCATGGCAACAGAAGCGTAATAAACAATTTTATCACTAACTATGCAAAAACCCATCTAAGGAAACACATGCATGCAAACATAATTGTAAATATGATATAAACAATTTTATAACTTTTGAATGACGCGGAACGGAAACGACATCAACTATCAACTTTGAGCAAGATTGCCTCTACTCGTATCCACTCTGAGATCTCCTTGAGACAATTTTCTAAGCCACGTGTCGTGTCTCCACTTTGATACTAGTCGAAGGGGGGAGACAAGTGATCCGAGAGAGTACCTACGGTCCAATTTCGTATCCGGCGGATCAAAGCAATCTGATGATACGAATCAGATTGAATAGAGGAGATCACGCCTCCATTCAAAGGTCATATGGTTCACTGTTAAGAAGGGGCAACGAACTAATATGGTGTGGATGTTCCAGCGGCAACAATTGCCCCGAAACAAAAACCAAATCAAAAGAAAGAAGTGATACCTTTCGGTGGAGAAACAACATTGCTTCTCCTTGCGTTCCTCGCTTCCATCGCCGGTTTGCAACTTCTTTTGGCTCCGGAACGACCGACCCTTGGGAGGTACTGATCTTAGGGAAGATCCTTAGCCGGAGGTGAGCTTGGAAGCCTTCCTTGGCCGACGGCAACAAACACCCACAAGAGGGTGGGCGGCGACAACAAGAAGGAGGAAGAGATGGCTTGGGCAGCGGCTATAAGAGAGGAGGAGAGGGGATCACATTTTTTTTAAAAAAAACCAAAAATTAGGTTTTGATATCTGTTAAAAACTCTTCATAAAAGTTATATTTATAGGTGTTTAACAGATAAATTTTATTAAGAAATATTAACAAAATCTATTAAACTAAACTCCTATCTTTTAACCTCAAGTTTGGTTCAAAACCAAATCACTTTTAATTAAAATCAAACCAATTTGGTTTATAATTAAACTAAAGAGGACTCACTTTGTCTTCAAAAAGACGTGGCTCATCTGCGCTTCTTTTCCAGCAAAATATCTTTCATATTTGCCCTTTGTCTAGTCCAACTAGATTCAATCTCTCTCGATTTGAGAATTCAATTCTTAAATTCATTTTATGTCTTTTGAAGAAACTCGTAGTGCGTGTGACCTTATAGGTTCCCGGTTTATGTTGATCATTAATAATTAACCATTAATTATGGATCGATCATGAGTGACACCTAGTAGTACATCATCACCCCTAATTAACTGAAAAATTACAGTTAATTCCAGAACCACTTTTGTACCCTTCAACAACTATGGTTGATCGTGCCTTTGTTCCTTTCACCATTTTATACCCGCTTAATTCAGGGCATAGTTTATATGTCAGTCCCTACTAAGCTGACTACGCCACACTTAACCCAAACTGTAGTTCCTTATCTTGCGGATTCAAGTTACCCAAAATAACTATCTAAGAGGATCATCCTCTTGACATGTTATTGCTTTGGCCAAAGACTTACGAGTAACAATCCTGGCAAGTGATCATAGGATATACGTCTCCTAATTGAAGGAGTAGTGAATCCTCTATTAGTTACTCAAACACCTTCGGACATTTCAGCTTATACCCATTCATCCTGGGTCCACACCTCTGTAGAGATGCTTACTTAAGATGTCAAAGTATAAATCTCCATGACCAAGATGACTTGAATACCTCAAATCAGAGGACTTGCACTCGAGCTGCAATAAAATCTTTATAGACATTCATAGTCATGGATTGAAATCTCGAGCTGTATCGTGCGATACCGATGAAAAATTTTGTTCCCCCAACGGACCGACACCGGCACAGTATCGGCATAGGCGTTCCGGCTGGGAGACGCCTCCGGAGGTATCACCCGGGCTCGGCAACGCCTCTGGAGGCGTCGCGTTGCCTCAGCGACGCCACCGAAGGCGTTGCCCAAGCTTGGCGATGCCACCGAAGGCGTCGTCCAAGCCCGACCACGCCACCGGAGGCGTCGCCTCCACGAGGGGGCCGCTTGCACCCCCGGTCGTGCGCGTGGCCAGTCGCAATTTTTGCTTTATTTTTTTAAACTTAGGTTTAATAAGATTTTAATAATCAATTCCTAGCTATAGTTGGGGATAATTTAAATAGGCTTTATTAAATCCGTAAAATTATCTTATTATTTTTTCAAAATATTTTATTTTTTATTTTAAATATTTAGATTAAATTTTTTATTTAAATTAATATATTTTATATTTTAAAAATACCGAAACTATACTAGCACGGTACGATACGGTATCGAAACTGTATCGTTTTGATCCAGGACTGAAACCTCGACACGGCTTGATATTTTAAACCTTGTTCATAGACATGAAATCTAATAGCAGGTCACTTCCAATGAACTAGTTATCCTTAACTAGCATCTATTTGTTAACCCTTAACATCCCAATGGTTCCAGCCAATGAGGATCGGCTGCCTAATAAAACCAAAGAGTCTAACATATGTTAGTCTCAACAGAATTGATTATGTCCAATCTCATCAATTCATCGACTAGAGAACATTTCAATACGTACATAATTGCACATGTAAAAATATTCACTAATTGTGATCCAATCACAATTTCTCTCATTATGCATTGTATTGTGGACATCAGTAATTGAGTTTAAGATCAAATCAAATATATAAAGAATGTATACTCAAATATTGATTTTATTTATCTAATAAATGGTATAATATCTAAGGCGATTGCCTTAGGACACCTCTAAAATATAATACTCCTTATAGGGATGTTGCTAGTTGCTACCAATTATCCATCATCCACCTTTCCCTTCTTGTTCTGCCCACACTGAATCCATAAAACATCTTCTCAAGACCAACACTACTTATCTTCTCTACATCCTTGCTTATGCAAGCTACCCCTACCCTTATTTGCCTTATCAAATCCTTCCACTAATGGAATCGCGACCATGCCTTATCCATGTGCAATCTCCTTTATGGCTGACACCCCCTCTATGTATCCTCCATGCTAACTTGTAATAGCAACCTCAACAATGTCCTCGTCTCCTGCCACATTGACAAGCAACATGGTACACTAGAGTTTAAGGAACTAAAAAAATGTGGGATCCTATCATGGTCAAATTCTACAAACCTATCATTTGGGTTCAAGGTATTAATATTAGTAACTATTGTAACAATACCGACAAGTGATATTCAAAGAAAAGGCAATAAATTTAGAATAAGAACAGTTTCTATAACTATTTTTTAAAGTGCAAAATCTTGGTAAAAACAAAAAGATGAATTGGTGCCAATTAACATTAGATATAGCAGATAGTTATTGAATATACAAGAAGCAAAAATCAAGACAGCATAATGATAGATTGCTAAAATTGTATTTTCCAAAACCTGGTATCCACATTTACAAGGCTTCAGCTGCAGATCAGTTGAATCCATCTCTTCCATGCACAAAGGACAATTTACTACACTTTGGTTGCTCATGTTGGCACTATAATAATAACATTAGTAAATCATGAGTTGAAATGTAATGTTATCCAAAAAAAATATGAAAGAATACCAAGGCATTTAACCACAGACTCACTTGGCTCTACCTATATGAGATGACTGTTCACACTAACAAAATATGAAGATTTTAGGTTAGGATAAGAAAATGCATCTGAAGATCATAGTAAGGTATTATCCTCTGAACACAGTGAGTATCGAAGATGAATGATTTGCAATATTTTCTATGGCCCTCAGTGGTATTATCAATCAAAGACCAAACAAAAAATATGGATTATGAGTGATTAGCTGATATCAAAAGTGATACTGAATAAGTAACAGAACAAACTAGAAAGAGATAAAGAAAACCGTACAAAAAAATTAACAATTCAGATAAATATATAATTACAAGAACATTTATATTTAAGATTCCTCTGTTCTCAGCCCTACATTGTTCTGATTTACCACTCTTTGTTCAACTAAATGAAGAAAAGAACCTAGCAAAATTAGGAATCTAGACCTTAAAGGATAATCGTTGAAAATTAGGATTCCCTGCCATAAGGTGCTTAACTCAGGATAAAGCATGTGCACCTGTGGATGTTAAATCAATTAACATGAACACATGCTTGGTGACAAAGTTACATCAACTTGAATCATCCATTGAATATAAATTTAGTGTTTCTTAGATTTTAAAGTCAACAACAATGGAAGGATCCAATGCACTATTTTCCATTTTGCAAACAAACCAACTATTGTAGCAATGCTTTATTGTAAAGTTTTCCTCCCATTCACCATTTTTTATATAATTCAAATTTTCAGTGTGACTTGTTTTTATTAAGAATATGAGTATACAGATTGATTGCTTTCCTAATAGCCCTCACCTGTCATCAACCAAACTTGGAAGCCAAGCAATTAGAGTCAGCTAGTCAAAGCCAAAGTAATCAGCTAGTCGAACTTAATATGGTCCTTACTGGATTAGAAGATCTGCATTCAAATAGAGTGGCAATAATATACCCAGTTATGTAGAGTCAATTCATAAGTAAGCATGAGCCACTCTAATCTAATCTACCCACCCACACTAGTAGAGTGAAGCAAATGTAAAACTAATCTCTCACACAATAGATTTACCTTTGTGTTCATCTTTAACTGTTGGTAATTTACTAATGAAATATAGCTCCTATATGCGTCATTTGTTGCTGATCAATAATAAATCTAATGATCATCTGATTGTTAGTTTAGCTATTAGGTAAATGTTTATTTGCTTCTAATTTGGCAATTTTTAACTTCATTTTATACTTGTGATAGAGTGCAAATGTCAAAATAAATCAATGCACACTTGAAACATGGGCAGTAAGTATTCTTTTTGTGCTAAGTTTCTACCTCCTTAGACTCATGACTCTTGACCATTTTCTCCAAACTCAATTTTTCAGGGCAATTTCTCCCAACTACTCACAATAGAACTAGTAACTGAAGTATCAGCTCATACCATCTGAAATGAGCAATATGTACCATCCATGCCCATGTGGGAACATGATCATAGGGGCTTTATGAGGTCATCATGCTAAATGCGCTACAAAGAAGAGGTGTGACCATCATTAAGAGCAGCATCAACAAAGTAACTCTAGAATTCATCTCCTGCTCTATTCCCGGTTCAAGGAGGGAGAAAACCTAGGGAAAAGTTGGAAGATGTAGAAGTTAACACCCAAACAAAAGGAGAAAAAATCATACAGAGTGAAAGGAGCAGGACAAAGGGAAAGGAGAAGAAGGTGCTTGAAGACAAAGGGGAGTTTGGGACAGCATGAAGCTCAGTAGTAACAACAAACACTAGGATCTTTTAAAACATGACAGTCTACCTACCAACATAAAATGTGCCCAAACAACAAGTATTTTCCTCATCTTATTTAACCTTCTTGTCTATTCCTATTCCTTGTCCGTCTATCTTGACTTGCATTGTCATACTCCCAATACAAAGTAGCTACTAACTTGGATTACTTGAGCCACAAAGGAAGCAACTGTCTGTCAAACCAAGGAAGCATCATTGAAAGAACGCATGTGTCTGGCTATTGACGATGAGCCTATTGCAAGCAATATCATTGTTGATTTACAATTAGATTAGCCATTTGTCCAATGTCTTCTTGCAAAATTATGATTAATAATCAAGACCGCACAATAATATTTTCATCAAACATCAGGTTCAAGGACATTTATTCTTGTAACTCTTCGACTTCACAAACGTAACATATATGAATCACTGAGACAGCGACAATGCTCCCCCCAATTTTTCCCATAAAAAAACAGACTTCAACTTTTCAACTTGATTCAAATAGCATATTCATCATCAAACACGGCAATACTGCAAGCATAAACCAAAAATCAATAATAAAAACAAACTCAACTCGAGGGTGACGCAGTTCCTCTGCAGCAAATATAAGCGCAAGAAGCACGTACAGTCGCAATACAAAGCAAACCACTCAAAAACCCTAAAAGCGACTGACCCAGTGAACTTTCTCCGCAGCATTTCAAAGAAAATCCGACCTCCCAAAAAAACGTGAAACAGAGAAGAAAATACGAACAAAACAACGCATCAAAAATCATCTCCTCATTCGCCAAAAAAAATAAAAATAAAAACAATCGGCATATACAATGCAGCAAACGAAACCTACATAACTCAAGACGATAAACTGAGAAAACCGAAACAAACGCAGATAACAAGGTTCGCAGAAAGGTTTGCGGAACTCACGTTGAGGCGGATTCCGGAGACAGAACCTGGAGCGAAGAGAAGCGGGAGAGCGAGCCTAGAAGGGAAGCAGGTGTGAAGCGAGCGGAAAGCGGCGACCTTTTAATGGGGTTTCCTTCCCCTCCAAGAAACGGAGTGGGAATTCGCGGAAGGACGAAGAGCCAAAAGCAGCAAGCGCGCAGAAGCGAGTGAGAGGCCACAGCCTACGGCTACAAGCGTAGAGAGTGGTTGTATCGGTGTGGCGAGGGTGTAAAACAAAAGCGCCATCGCAGCCCCACAAATGACGGTTATGTACCCTCCTGGCGCCCACCACCCTGTTCCATTTATAGTAGATGCTTTTATCGTTCTTATCCATTGCGTTCTTTACCCACCCAATGACTGTTCGAATCACCGTGGAGCCCGGCGGGGTAGATGATTAGATAAATAGTGCGAGTAACCTTCACGGTGTCATGATTTTTGCACCGCTTCCTTCGACTTCCGTACGTTACCAACTCCTGCATGATTTATTAATTTCCAAAGCGTGAAGTTGTGAAATTACCCAACTACCCCGCTTCTGCTTATGCTCTGTTTAGCTCGAAAGATAATGAAGGAGAGACACTGATTTCTACTCAAAAAATACAAAAATCGCCATATAAGGAAAAGAAGCATGGGAGGTTAATCTTCTAAGATTCAATCTCATAAAGTTCATCATCAATCACAAGGATAAATCTAAAAAATACTTACATCATACATTGACTTCGAACATTCATTCGAATCGTGATGCTCCTGTTGATCATCGAAATACTTTATCGTTGCATCGTGCTTCGGAGGCATTGTGGCAAACTTACTCATGGACAGCTCATGTATGTGTGTCTATATATATATATATATATATTATATATATATCTCTTGTAAAATTATAAGAGAATAATTATTTTACTCTAATTTATTTACTTTTTAATTTTGCTCATTTGGTTTTAAAATATTATAGTTTACTCCTATAACTTATTAAATAAAGATTAATAAAATAATTTTGATACATAAAGTTTTCCTAATGTGAGGTCTTCTTCTATTATATATAATTTTATTTTATATTGTAAGAGATTATTTTTATGACTCAAACTTTTGATCATCAAATCACACGATAATAATTTTATCATTGCACTAGACTCTTTTTAAATTAAATAAAAATTAAATATGATGAACATTAAAGAACACTTCTTATTGCTCTTTTTTTTTTATTTATCATTTAACACATCTCATCTCATGTTTTTTTTACAAATTTTTCCTTCTAAACTAACTACTTTCACAATCTATTTTTTAAAAAATAGGCTAGTCATCCGCAAATTCATGTAAAAGTGTTTATCAAAACAGTTACATAAATTATAAAATAAAATAATAATAAATAAATAAAATGATATATATTCTATTATGGATTTTTAAAAATTACTACATAATTATGAATTAAAAATATTAAAAAATCATATTGTAATTTTGATTAAAATCGTGATCAAAATTTGAATCTGAATATATAAATATATTTTAAGAAGTCCTCCTAGTTCAATCATGCATTAAATTAAAATTGACCAAATTACTCAAAAAAATAATTATATGACAATTTTAATTAAAATTATTGTATAATACTCAAATTTTAAAATTGAATATATATATATATAGAAAACCGCTGAAGTTCAAATATACTAAACAATTATATAAAAATCATATAACAATTTAATTAAAAACTATTATATGATCAATTTCTATTTACAATTTGAATCTAAATACACAAAAATGATCTTGCCTTTAAGTTTTCCTCATCTGCTAAGAGACTTCGCTTTTGTATCTCTCATCTTCGAGGATCTCACCTTAAGACTTAGCCTATAATACCAACCATCAAATATTCAGTCGTCATTAACCTATTTAGATTTATTTAACGATCAAGTATCTAATCATTCTTAACCTAATTGAGTTTTTCCAACCATCAAATCTCTAATCACTCTTAGCCTATTTTAACTTCTTCAATCATCAAGTATTTGATCACTATTGATCTACTTGAATTGCAACTATAGAATCCTTCAAGTATCCTTCACATGCATAGTTGACAAACTTGATTGGTAAACACAACATTAGCTTTACTTAAATCCTTTGCCTAATATATTAAAATCATATAAAAATCACTTCGTCATATATACTTAACAACTTAGTGTTTGATTATGCTAATAATCTTTCCAATATCATTTGATTCAACTTGATTACTTGAGGCATGGTTGCTTCAACATTTTATTTATTAACTTAAGATAGAATCCATATTATTTTTGAAGCTATATTATTAATATCAAATGTCCAAAATCATCTCCAAGAACTTAAAATAAGTCTAAGTCTTCTATCCAATCTCCCAAGCTTTATTGGTAACCATCTTCTCTCCCTTTGACTTTGCATCTCTCATGGAAAGATTGAGAGGTTTGGATTGGAACTGCATATTTTTACATGATTTTTTTTGAGAGGGTCGATTTCTAGGATTCTAGGTGGTGCAACAGTAAGGATGAGATGGTCAAAGAAGCTAGAGGGGATGAATAGCAAATATTCCTGAAATTATTCTTAAAGAATCCTTGGTAATTACTTAGCAATGTAAATTCATACAAGTTGCAATAGAAACAAAAATAAATAAGATAAATATACAAACAAATTGATTTAACATAGTTCAATAATCCTTGGACTTTTACTGCATGGTTATGATATGTCAGTGAATTACTCTTGAATTTTTATAATTCTTTATCCTTCTTGGATAACTTTAAGAGGTAGAGAAAAACTTCTTACAAGCACTTGAAAATTGCAATTAAAGCTTAGAAAGAATGCGAGTGTTATAATGATACTCAAATTGTTAAGGATATATTTGAGAATGTCAGCCTCCAATTTGCCTCCAAGATCCTTTTTATAATTTCTTCCAACTTAACTTTATTTGTGACTGTTTGTTATGTCGTGGTTATCAATAGATTGGAATTGCTCCACCAGTTGATTGATGCACTATAGTCGTTAGTTGATCCGACAATTATCTCAAGTTTTCCCTATTAGTGACTATCTCAAAATTTTCTATTGTAGCAACAATCAACTATACTTGGCCATCAATTGGGGCCCCTATGTAGTATGTACGCTCATGGATTTTCATGTTTGAGCAAAAAATTTAAGTTAGGTCTTGCATTGTATTTTGATTTATGTGTCTAAGTGAGCAATGACTTAGTTATACACATAGAGCAAGGAGTATCAAAGATAGTTGGGCATAAGAAGCAAAAGACATAAGCGAATGTGAAGGATGACACATGTAGAGAGTCGATGATTTTGGTACATATGAGCGCACTACAAGAAAATCGGTCTTTAACAACACTCAAAAGACATTGGTTTTATGTCAAAACCGATGTCTTTTACTTTTTAACAACGGTTTTAACAAAAACCGATGTCTTTGAGACATCGGTTAGAACCTACGACAACGATTTTTGGAGGCTACAACAACGGTTTTAAAAACCGATGTCTATGTGCGCTTTCAACAACGGTTTTTGAAGACTATGACAACGGTTTAAAAACCGTTGTCTATTTGCGCTTTCAACAACGGTTTTGGAAGCTATAACAACATTTTAAAACCGATGTCTATTTGCGCTTTCAACAACGGTTTTGGAAGCTATAACAACAATTTAAAACCGTTGTATATTTTCGTTGTCTTTGAGAGGTTGATTGGAGACTACGACAACAGTTTTTTGAGAATACAACAACGGTTTTAAACCGTTGTCTATGTGCGCTTTCAACAACGGTTTTTGAAGACTACGACAACGGTTTGAAAACCGTTGTCTATTTGCGCTTTCAACAACGGTTTTGGAAGCTATAACAACATTTTAAAACCGATGTCTATTTGCGCTTTCAACAACGGTTTTTGAAGACTACGACAACGGTTTGAAAACCGTTGTCTATTTTCGTTGTCTTTGAGAGGTTGATTGGAGACTACGACAACAGTTTTTTGAGGATACAACAACGGTTTTAAACCGTTGTCTATGTGCGCTTTCAACAACGGTTTTTGAAGACTACGACAACGGTTTGAAAACCGTTGTCTATTTGCGCTTTCAACAACGGTTTTGGAAGCTATAACAACATTTTAAAACCGATGTCTATTTGCGCTTTCAACAACGGTTTTGGAAGCTATAACAACAATTTAAAACCGTTGTATATTTTCGTTTTTTCTTTCCCTCTCTCCCTCCAAATATATCTTCCACTACGCGCTTCCAAAATCAAACTTGGATCGGATTCACTATAATATTTAAAGGATATTATTGATTAAAGGATATTGGATTTAAAATTAATTTATATATATATATATATATTAATTTTTGATATATATATATATATAAACTGTTATAGTGTTATATATTTATATATAATAGATTATTATATTTTAACTATATAAAATATAAGTTATATATATTTTAACAGCTTAGGTTTTACATTTTCCCGATCGCCCTTTTCACCTTCTCCTGTCTCTCATCGCCGCCGCGCTTCTCCCCCTCGTCGCTGCTGCACTCGTCGCCGCACTCGCCGTCCAGGTAAGATCTCGCCGCTCCCTTTCTTTCTTTCCATCTCCTCTCCGCCGACTGGTGTCGGAACGGCATCTCGGTGCGATCTAGTGCCGGAAAACCTATGACTTAGGGCCCCGGGGCTCCGGCTAGCGCCAGCGCTGTCACAGGGTGGCTCCGCACCTCCGCGGCGCCGTCCGGGACCGTGCAGAGGAGGTCGCACCGGCGCCGTCCGGGACCGTGCAGAGGAGGTCACGCCGCCTACGCCGATGCCGCTACGCCATTTCTGGTAAGTTTCCATCCGTGGAAACGTTTCCGAAACGGGGACAGCAGGCATTTTGCCGTTTCCAGACAGCAGCTTCACACATCATCCTTCACCGAAGACTGCAAGGTAAGGGCTTTCTTTTCGTTTCTCTGATTTTGGTTTGCTGGATTGCAGCCAAACAGAGGGCAGAGGAGGAGTCCGTCGCCTGTATCTTCTCCGACCTTGCTACTGTCAGTGGATTCTCCAGCGCGCATCGCCGTCCCTTTGGTGCTATCGATCAGAATTGCTGAAGCTTTGTCCCGTGCCAATCCGAAGAGGGAAGAAAACCCTAATTTCCTCCATCTCTGTTTTTCTTTAGTTTTCTTATTCTGTTGTTAGCTTTGATGTTGTTAGCTTTGATGTTGTTAGCTGTTAAAACCCAAAACCCCCATGAAACATGTAAATATGTAAATATGCTCTAATTTCTAACTTTAATTCCAACGTTGTTCTAATCTTAACCCTAATTCCTAACATTGACCTTAACTCTAATTCCTAACTCTAATTCTAATTTCTAACACTAATTCTAACCTTGTTCATTATTGTGTGTTGATTGTTTCTGATAACAAGAAGTTGGTTGGGTTTCGATGAATTATGTTGAATTATGTGAATGCATGAAGTTTGTGAATTCAAGGTTTATTTGGTTGTTTATGTTTGAATGGTTGTTAGTCTGTTGCACATGAATTAAGTGTTGTGATAAACCATGGTACAAAATGGGAACTTGTGTTATTAATGAGTTGTTGGGAAGGGGTTGTAACCGGTTGCAAGATGTTATATGTGGCAAGTTTGATTGTTGAAATGGTAAGAATATGGTAATGGAATTGTTAGTTGGTTGTTTGTATGTTTGTGATAATTAAAATGAGGTTGATTCATTGATTCTGTCATTCATTTATTCTTTTGTGCATTTGTTTATTTATTGGTTGATTTCATTTATTCAGTTATTTATTTATTCATTTGCTCATTCATTTATTTTTAATTCATTGTGGTACTTAACTGCTTTATCCTTATTTGGCAATTTGTATTTCTAGTTGCAGTGACCTCCCTTGTGTGTTTGTTCCCCTTGTATATTGGCTCAAGATGCAATCTGATCTCCAGGATAAGAAGGGAGTTGGAGTACTTTTGCAATTCTTTTTGGGATTCAACAAAGGAATTTGGAGGCAAGTTGGTGTACTTTTGCATATAATTTTTGTTTTGATAAAAATGATCTGTAGTCTTAAATCGTTATTGATTCTTATTTAAGATTTTTCATCTTTATGCTTAAGCATAGAAATCCCTAGCAGAATTACATCATAATGTGATTTAGCAGAATTCATCTTTATTCTTATTTAAGATATTACTGCATCATAATGTGATTTAGCAGGTCGCTTGGGGGAAACCAGTCTGAAACAAAAGAAGCAAAATTGCAGCTGAATTACATCACTGCCATAGTCAGGTATCATTAGCAGCCCTCGTGTTCAGGTGGCCGGCTGACTTTCGGGGGAAGTGGAGATTCTGATGAGCATTATCCTTCTACCTTAGCCGTTGACTTAGCCTTGCTGGAGATTCAAATGAGGACGATGATGATGAACAAGATGGCAAAGACCAGGAAGAGGACGATGGGGCTGAAGGTGATCCTTCTGGAGATGAAAACGCTGAGGGAATGTGTAATATGTTGCAAGAAGAATAATTGTGTTAGTTACTTTTGGTTATTTGTAAATATTGAGGTGATTAAATATATCTGTATTTTTCTATTTGTGATTTGTTGGGTGAATTTATAATATTTTTGTACTCTTGCTCGATCATAATTTACAAACAACATAAAAAAATAAGTGTTATTACAACAGTTTTAGATTCAATGACATCGGTTTGGAAGCGTTGTCGTTAAGTGATATTACATCGGTAGAAAACCGTTGCTAAAATTGATGTTAAACAGATATTACATCGGTTTTACACCGTTGCAGAACCGATGTCGTTGAGTTAAACATATATTACATCAGTTTTACACCGTTGCAAAACCGATGTCCTTGTGATATTACATCGGTCGAAAACCGTTGTTAAAATTGATGTTAAACAGATATTACATCGGTTTTACACCGTTGCGAAACCGATGTCGTTGAGTGATATTACATCGGTTTTACATCGGTTACAAACCGATGTCGTTGAGTTGTATTACATCGGTTACAAACCGATGTCTAAAATGTCAGACCTTTTACAACGCCTTCATAGACATCAGTCGATTTTCTCATAGACATCGGTTTTCCACCGATGTCTATGACTGTTTTTGTTGTAGTGGTCTCATAGAGGAAGGCTATTGTTATGAATTGAATATTGAATAAATTTGTACTCATGTAAGAGTAGAACTACTTAGGGGTACTCCAAAGAAAAAGGCTACACTATTGAAAAATTAAAGAGAGAGTATCTTTGAGATAGAGTATTCTAAGATGATTGAAAGTCTGATGTACTTAATAAGTTGTACACGATCAGATTTAGCCTACACGGTGAGTAAACTGAGTAAATACACGAGTAATCTCGGTATTGAGTAGTAAAAAGGGATAACAAGAGTACTGAGGTACTTAAAGTATACTCATGATTATGGACTGCACTATGCAGGATATCATACTATAATCGAAGGATACAACGATGCGAATTGAATATCTGATATGAAAGATTCGAAGTCAATGAGTGGATATTATTCACTTTGGGAAGTACATTCATTTTGTGAAAATCTTCTAAGCAAACTCTGATAACCAGATCCACAATGGAATATGAGTTTGTAGCTCTTGACAAAATATCAATGGATAATTTAAGATTCTTAAAAAATGTTACTCGAGCTACAACCCGGGTAACGTTTAATGTGCCTTCGCCCTTGTACGCCTCCGCCTTTTCAGTATTCATATCTCCGGTCTGTTTCTATTTCTATGCCCCACCATCGGGTTACGTGCTCCACCGGATCCTTATTGGGTCCGATTGCAAAAATCACAAACATATGTACAGCTAAAAATTCACCCATCAAACATCTATACGAATTCTAATTGTTCATTTATTTAGAATGTTACCTTTTGATGTGTAAACTCTTACGAATTTAAAACATAAAGTTTAAGATTGTATCAAAAACTATATCTCATATAATAAGATTTATTTTATTTTATTTTCATGGCTATCACGAAATATAAAGGTGGATACAAAACTATAGACTTGTTTGAAAAATTCACCCATATTAAATTAACTCATTAATCTAATATATTTAAGATTCATTAAGATTAACCTATTAATCCAATAAATTTATAATTTAATTAAATTAATCCATTAATCCTTTCTAACATGAAACTTTGATTGTCTAATTCTAACAATGTTTTCCTCAAACGAAGGATCACATAGTCTAGCCCACTATATTTTAGTTATACTAAAACAAAATAAACTTCAAAATCAATGCACTCTTTATGTGTGACCAAATAGGTTCTCATAACTTTGACAGTGACTCTAAAATCTCATTTTAAAAATAAACATTGAGTGACATCTAATAATGTATCATGACTATCCATGTAACAAAAATATCGTAGAATTAACCTAACCTATATGTGACTATTATATTATATAACTTAGTCCATGATGTCTAAATTGATTTACAAGACATAGAGTGTGACATCCTCTAATCAATCTATGTATTTTTTCATCTCTAAGTAGACTAATTTAACCAAATAAGCTCAATATCTCATATTGATTTATTTGAACATGATCATGCATTTTAGTAATCCTACTTAATTAAGGGGCTCATAGACATCACTTTCATTATATGCAAATGACAAATTTCATCTACATCACTCGCATCCTTTCACATAACTTATTGCATATTCAGTAAACGATTTTATAAATATCATCCTTGTTACAAGTGATGTTTGTCAATACTAAAATACATAACTCCTCATATAAAGAACGGTAATGACTTCAAGTCAGAGAACTATTTATACCAATAGTCACTATGAGAATGTTTATGATACTCATATAATAATCCATTAAATATTCTCATGGCGGGTCAATCAATACATATTCTCTAATATATACTCATATGTTAACTTGATATCATATATTCATAACTTGTGAGATTAAGTCATTAGTTAACATATATATTCACCTCAATACATTGATATTACTCTTATATACTAATATTTAACTAAGAATAATTAAGAGTAGTATTCTCTATAGTTTTTTACAATCAATTCAAATAATTGATATGCTATAGAACCGAACTTACCACTCTATGCATTATTATATTTATTCAAATTTACATCAAATTTAAAGTAAATATAATAAATATAAAATATTATCTTTTATTAAAATATGATACAAAAATCTCAAATCAATCATCTCATAATTGACTCTTAGGTTGACACTAATAATCTCCCACAAATCAACCTTGTTACATGTGACTCTATCAGTACTAAAGTACACAACTCCTCATGTAGAGAACCGTAGTAACTTTAGGTCAGAAAACTATTTATACCAATAGTTACTATGAGAATGTTTATGACACTCATATAACAATCTGTAAAACATTCTCATGGCAGGTTAATCAATACATATTCTCTAATATATACTCATATGTTAACTTGATAGCATATATTTATAACTTGTGAGATTAAATCATTAGTTAACATATATGTTAATGTTGATGTATTAATATTACTCTTATATACTAATATTTGACTAGGGATAATTAAGAGTAGTGTTCTCTATAGTTTTTTACAATCAATTCAAATAATTGATATGCTATAGAACCGAACTTACCACTCTATGCATTATTATATTTATTCAAATTTACATCGAATTTAAAGTAAATATAATAAATATAAAATATTATCTTTTATTAAAATATGATACAAAAATCTCAAATCAATCATCTCATAATTGACTCTTAAGTTGACAATAACAATCTCCTACAAATCAACCTTATTACATGTGACGTCTGTCAATATTAAAGTACATAACTCCTCATGTAGAAAACCGTAGTGACTTCAGGTCAGATAATTATTTATATCAATAGTTACTATGAGAATGTTTATGACACTCATATAATAATCCATGAAACATTCTCATGGCGGGTTAATCAATACATATTCTCTAATATATACTCATATGTTAACTTGATATCATATATTCATGACTTATGAGATTAAGTCATTAGTTAACATATATGTTAATCTCGATGCATTAATATTACTCTTATATACTAATATTTGACTAGGGATAATTAAGAGTAGTGTTCTCTATAGTTTTTTACAATCAATTCAAATAATTGATATACTATAGAACCGAACTTACCATTCTATGCATTATTATATTTATTCAAATTTACATCGAATTTAAAGTAAATAAAATAAATGTAAAATATTACCTTTTATTAAAATATGATATAAAATTTCAAATCAATCATCTCATAATTAACTCTTAGACTGACACTAACAATCTTCCACAAATCAACCTTGTTACATGTAACGTCTATCAATACTAAAGTACACAACTCCTCATATAGAGAATCGTAGTGACTTTAGGTTAGAGAATTATTTATACCAATAATTGCTATGAAAATGTTTATGACACTCATATAATAATCCATGAAACATTCTCATGGCGAGTTAATGAATACATATTCTCTAATATATACTCATATATTAACTTGATATCATATATTCATGACTTGTGAGATTAAGTCATTAGTTAACATATATGTTAATCTCGATGCATTAATATTGCTCTTGTATACTAATATTTGACTAGGGATAATTAAGAGTAGTATTCTCTATAGTTTTTCACAATCAATTCAAATAATTGATATGTTATAGAACCGAACCTACCACTCTATGCTTTATTATATTTATTCAAATTTACATTGAATTTAAAGTAAATATAATAAATATAAAATATTACTTTTTATTAAAATATGATACAAAAATTTCAAATCAATCATCTCATAATTAACTCTTAGGCTTGACACTCTGACAATTTCCCACAATTACTAGAGTCTTAGTCAGTGGATTTGCAATATTATCATTTATCAGTACTCTGCATATCTTTACATCTCCTCTTGATAATCTCTCGAATGAGATGGGACCGTCGAAATATGTGTTTGGATAGATGATGCGAACTAGGTTCCTTAGTCTACACAATAACCCTATTATTATCATAATAGATGTCTATTGGGTTAACTATGCTAGGAACTACACCAAGTTTTGTAATGAACTTTTTAATCCAAACAACCTCTTTTGCTGCATTAGAAGTAACAATATACTTAATCTCTATAATAGAATCAACAACTGTATCTTGCTTTAAACTTTTCCACCTCATAGCACCACCATTTAATCAAAACACATATCCTGACTGTAATTTTGAATTATCTTTGTCAGTTTGGAAGTTTGCATCATTGTAACCCTTTACAATGAACTTCTCATTACCTTCATATATCAATAAATAATCTTTAGTCTTTCTTAAATACTTAAGAATATTTTTGACTGTTGTCCAATGACTTTCACTTAGATTTGATTGGTACCTGTTCGTCATTCTTAATGCATACGAGACATCAGGATGAGTGCATAATATGACATACATGATAGATCAAATAGTAGATGCATAATGAATCTTATCCATGCGATCTCTCTCCTCTTTAGTAGAGAGACATTGAACCTTGGAAAGGCTCACACCATGTGATATTGGCAAGAATCATCTCTTAGAATTCTGCATGGCAAAATGATTAAGCACTTTATCAATATTTGTACTCGACTCAGGCCAAACAATCTCTTAGATCTATATCTATAGATCTCAATGCCTAAAATATAGGTTATTTCACCTAAGTTTTTCATTGAGAAATAATTTTTAAGCCAAGTCTTTACACATTGTAGGACAGGGACATCATTTCTAATCAGAAGTATGTAGTCTACGTACAAAATGAGAAAGATGATCATGCTCCCACTAATTCTTTTATAGACATAAGATTCATCTTTGTTCTTAGTGAAAACAAACTCTTTGATTGCATCATCGAATTGAAGATTCTAGCTTCTAGAAGCTTGTTTTAATCCATAAATGGGCTTTTGCAACTTACATACATTTTTAGCATTTTTTGGATCAACAAAACCCTTAAGTTGTGGCATGTACACATATTCGAGTAGATTCCCATTAAGGAATGCAGTTTTGACATCCATCTTCCAGATCTCATAATCATGGTAAGCTACAATAGCAAACAAGATCCGAATGGATTTAAGCATCACAACTAGTGAAAAAGTTTCATCATAGTTTATACCATGAATTTGCTTAAATCCTTTAGCTACCAATCGTCCTTTAAAAGAATGCACATTACCATCCATGTCAGTTTTCATCTTGAAAATCTACTTGCACCCAATGGGATTTATCCCTTTAGGTGGGTTAACCAGAGTCCATACTTGATTAGCATACATAGATTCCATTTTAGATCTCATGGCCTCTAGCCATTTATCATAATCTGGGTTCATTATAGCTTCCTGATAGGATGTAGGCTCATTTTGATCAACAAGCATTACATCACCATGGTCAAACAAGAGAAGAGAATATTTCTCAGATTGATGACGTATTCTATCAAATCTACGTAGAACTTATTCTACACGAACAGGTTGTTGTTCCATAATTTCTTGTGGTGCAACAAGTTCATGATTCACAACACCTTGTGGTACCTATTCAAGATCCATCATAGTCTCAATGTTAATTTGTATATCTCAAAATTCTTCAAAATCTACTTTTCTCCCACTAGTTCCTCTAGAAATAAATTCTCTTTCTAGAAAATATCATTTATAGTAATAAATTCTTTGCCTTGTGTAGGATTGTAAATATAATATCTGTTTGTTTCTTTGGGATATCCAACAAATAACACTTATCTGATTTGAGTCCTAGTTTCTCTAAGATTTGATGTCTAACATAAGTCTCACAACTCCAAATCTTTATAAAAGATATTTTGGGACTCTTCCTAATCCATATCTCATATGGTGTCTTTGTAACTATCTTAGATGGAACACAATTAATTGTAAAAGCAGCCGTCTCTAGAGCATATCCCCAGAAAGAAGAAGAAAGATCTGCATGACTCATCATTGATCATACCATATCTAATAAAGTATGATTCCTCCTATTTAATACATTTCATTGTAGTGTTCCAGGTGGAGTGAGTTGGGATATAATCCTAAACTTAACTAGATGATCATAAAATACTTGGCTTAGGTGTTCAACACCTTCGATCTGATCAAAGTATCTTAATACTTTTTCAAGTTAGTTTTGTACTTTATTCTTGAATTCTTTAAACTTTTCAAAAAATTCTGACTTGTGTTTTAATAAATTCATAGTCATATCTACTAAAATCATTAGTAAAAGTAATGAAGTATTGATAGCCTCCTCTAGCCATTATATTGAAAGGGTCATATACATTACTATGTATAAGTCCTAACAATTCATTAGCTCATTCACTTTGTCCACTAAAAGAAGTTCTAGTCATCTTGCCTAATAGACAAGATTGCATACCTTATATGATTCAAAATCAAATGAGTTTAAAAGTCCATCCTTATAAAGTTTAGATATGTGTTTCTCATTTATATGGCCCAAGCGACAATACTAGATATATGTTTGGTTTAAATGATTGGATTTTAACTATTTTATATTTATCTTATAAATTAGATTTTTAATGTCTAGAACATAAAACTCATTCATTAATTGTGCACTATAATAGAACATCTCATTTAAATAAATAAAATAACATTTATTCTTTATTGTAAATGAAAAACCTTTCTTGTCCAAACAAGAAATAACAATAATATTTCTAGTTAAAATAGGCATATAATAACAATCCTCAAGTTCTAAAATAAGTCCAGTAAGCAAATTTAAAAAATAGGATCTTATAATTATAGCAACAACTCTTGTACCATTGACAACTCGTAAATCCACTTCGCCCTTTGTTAAGGATCTACTCTTTCTTAGATCATGCACATTAGTATAAATGTGAGAAGCACATCCAGTATCTAATACTCATAATAAAGAAGTAGATAAATTGACTTCTATAACATAAATATGTTGAGGATCGTCCCGATGCAATGCGCATGTTTACACGTTTCGTAAATGTATGCAACAGAAATATATAAATAATTAAACTAATTATTATCATAACATACGCATGCAAAATAGGAAATAACATGTACAAGGCATGACAGGTAATTAAATTTTTTTTACAAAATAATAAATTATTCAATGCGTACCTTTGATGACGTTGAGCGAAAGTGGCATCAATCAAGCGATCATTGTCGAAGTCCCGCCTCTACTGGTGATCCATGTCAAGCTCTCGTCTGGACGGCTTCCAAAGCCACGAGTCACGTCATCGTCTTCGGTACTGGCCGATGATCGATAACGATCAATTCGAGAGAAAATTTAATTCCAGAAACACGCAACAACGTTTGTCGCGATTATTTTTTGAGATTTTTAACTATCACCAAAAATCATATTTCTGGTGTAGTTTTCGGTGGTCAACCATTGACCGCCGATTTAGGACAAATAGTCAGAATCTTTTCGACGTCGATGAAAAATTCTTCAGAACTTCACAAGTTTTCATAGAGATGGTTGTTGATCGTCAGACGACCGGGATTGATTGGCAATGTTTGGATGACCTGTCTAATGATCAAAAATAATTTTCAATGACTACACAGAGTTTGGACGACAAAACCTAATACAAATATTCGACAGCGTTCTCCCTCTTCTCCCACGCCAAAATAGGATAAACCAAAACTGGGGGCAAACCAACAGTGGCTCCCTCTTCTCCCACAGCAACCAAAAACAGAAATAGGCAATCTAGGCTCCCTCTTCTCCTGTCAGCCTACATCGAGACCAAACCAAATAGGTCGGCCAGCGCTCACAAGACCTTCATTCGAGATTAGGGCCAAATCGCACTCAAGATAGGGAGGAAAACAGCGTCACGATCCCTTCTCACATAGACGACCACAACACACTCATGATCAGGAGTAATCGATGTCAGAGACGGTAATCTCAAGTTGTCCTCCACGCGGTCGGCAGTGCATGCACGAACTGGATGCAAGATGCGACGTCACAATCTCCTGTCATACCTCATTGAAGAAGAAGCCCAGCGCCCAAACCCGCAATCCTTTGTCTCCACCAGCAATGGCGAACGACCAACACGCAGGCGGCGCTCTATGGTTTGCTCATGAGAGATGAAGGGCCAGCAGCGGCTGGGGTTTCAAGTCTCTTCCTTCTCCAACAAATGGACAGCAGGGCGGACGATTGCGCACAGTGGGTGGGGAAGAGAAACAGGGGTGTCGACTCGGGGAAGAAGGCCAAACAGGGCAAAATAACGATCGACCTTTTATTGAGAAGCTACAGTAGGGTTTTGGGTTGAACCGGGTCGGCACGCGTTGGCTAAACCAAAGGAAAGAAAAACAACCCAGGCTGAACGGGTTCAGCCCATGTTCATTGTAGCAAACCTGGTTCATTCTTGGTTCGCTTGGTTCAATAACCAAATGAGCTCCAATCTAACTCAAATCAGTTTTATTCAATTCGTCTTCACAAGATGAATATACTCATCTCTTCCGTTTTGCCAAAATATCTTCCATCATGAACCAAACCAAGTTGGTTCAATTTGGTTCAAAATCGAATCATTTAGTTCAATAACCAAACGACCTCTGATTTGAACGAAATCAATTTCGTTCATTTCGTCTTATAAGATGAATTCCATCATTTTATCCTTTATCCAGTCCAACCAGACTTTATTTCTCTCATTCTGAGAATCCAATTCTCAAACTCATTTTAAGTCCTTCGAAGAACTTGTAGTGCATGTGACCCAATAGGTTCCCGGTTATGTTGGTTATCTGTAATTAATCATTAATTATGAAATATCATAAGTGGCACCTAGTAGTACATCATGATCCCCAATTGATCAAAAAATCAATAATTAATTTCAGAACATTTCTAAATCCTTCAGCAGCTCCAATTAAACGTGTCTCGTTCCTTTCACCGTCTTATACCCGCTTGGTTTAGGACATGTTCTATGTGTGTCAGTCCCTACTAGATTGACTATGTCACACCTAGCCCAAGCTAGCTTTCTTGTCTTGTGGATTCTGTGGATTCAAGTTACTTGTAGTTTTAATTGGGTCATGTGTTGAAGCCCAAATTAGAAAAGCCCATTTAGGTTAATGGGCTTGGAGCTAAAATTAGGTTAAATACATAAATCTTTAAATCCCAAACCCATTAGATTATTGAATATAAGATATGCGAAAATTTTAGTACATCAGTTTTGAACTAAATTGAACCTACTTGGTTTGGTTCATGATGTAAGAGAGTTTTGGCAAAATAGAGTAGATGAGAAGTTTCGTCTTGAGAAGATGAAACAAATAAAACTAGTTTGGATCAAATCGGAGGTCGTTTGGTTAGTGAACCAAGCGAATCAATTAATTACAATAAACCCTAAATTTTTAAATCGGTTTAGCCCAAACCTTAAACCTGATTTGAAAGTTACTGTGATTCCTCATTATTACGGGGAATCACTGTTTGTCCGTCCACCTCTTCTCCATGCAATCGCACGCGACCCACTCCCTAGCACGTTGCACGGTGAGATCGAATTTTCATTTCCACTCTATGTGTGAGACCTTGCAGATAACCCACCTGATGTATGCAGATGATTTATTGTTATTTTTCCACGAAGATGCATCATCAATCACTCAGTTAGTGGATTGTTTGCAGAGATTTGCCCAGATGGCTGGCCTCACAGCTAATCTGGCAAAATCGAGTATCTACATGGCAGGGATTGATGAGGCCATGAGACAGAGGCTACTGCAGATCACCAGTTTCCAACTAGGGGAGATGCCTTTCATATACTAGGGATCCCCATTGCCTTTAAGAAGCTACGGACATCAGATTATTCTACACTTTTGGATGCTTTGAGCAGGCGGGTTACTTCCTGGCCTAAGGCGACACTGTCTTACGCTCTTATGGGAAAACACAACTGGTGGCCTCAGTTCTTCAGGGGGTGGAGTGCTATTGGATGTCAGTGTGCCGATTCCCAGTGGTGTTATTGATCGTATTTATGGGATTTGTAGATCGTTTATGTGGACCACATCACGGCCGCCGATTGCATGGACAGAGTTGTGTCAGTCGAGGCGGGAGGGTGGTCTTGGCTTGAAGGACTTGAGCTCCTGGAACCATGCCTTACTGGCAAAGGTTCTATGGCGTATCCAGGACAAGCAGGACACACTCTGGATATGGTGGGTTCATCACACATACTTGCATAGCACAGGGTTATGGGGCTAGATAGCTAGACACAGTGATTCGCCACTCATCAAGCAGTTACTCCACATCCGCGACAGTATCCTTGAGACTATGGGTAGTCCAGTAGCAGCAGAGCAGTTATTGACAGACTGGTTTCAGCAGCCCCGAGGAGTTGCACGGGCATATGACCACTTCCGAGACCAGACCTCCTCAGCCCTGGGTGTGGACAGTATGGCAGCCTTCCATACAGCCGAGTCATGCCTTCACGCTGTGGCTCCTGGCACGAGGGCGTTTACCGGTGCAGGCTAGGCAGGATTACCTACCTGATCGTCAGTGCACTTTCTGTCATCAGGCGTAGGAGACGCTGGAGCACCTCTTCTTTCAGTGTACCACTACTAGCCGACTATGGGGGCGAGACACGAGCGTGGCTTCAGATGAGATCATCAATGACTACATACCGGAGCATGCTGCGTACCTTCAGACGACTATACAGGAGGAGATCCATTACATCTTCTGCGTGCCACGTGGCTATGGCAGGCCTAGTGCACCACATCTGGCGAGCTAGGAATGCCTGTGTGCATGAGGGGAGACGGATAGATGAGGAGCTGCTGTTCAGGAGAGTTCAGACGCACGTCTACAGGACGCTGGGGGTTTATACGGATAGCGAGCTGAGACAGGGATAGCGCCATCATGAGCATTTGCATTTTGGTGGACACATATGTATACATGCATTCATTCTCGCTAACCTCATTTTGGGTAGGATATCATTACACATGGAGGTAGAGGGGCACATACACATGCATATGCATTTGTGTACAGACTTGCATTCATCTATGTAACTGGCACATGTATTATTTCTCCTTTTGAGCATTACATTACATACATACATTACACTTAAGGTTCATACATGCATATTTACATTGTATTAAAAAATTGCATGGATCCACATAATTGCCATCTAGTCCACATAAATAGCTCGTGGTAAAGACGCTCCAAATCTGTTGATGGCTGAGGCTTTGTCAAAAAGCCTAAGAGGGTGAATGAGTCCACCGGATTGGCTCATCTAGTCCGTAGTAACGGCTGCAATAAAGACACATCAAATCCGTTGACAGCTGGCCACTTGCTAAAAGTGTGCAGGTTTGTTTGGAGGTGGGTGAGTATAGGGATGTCGTAGGAGTAGATGATGCTCATAGCGCACAAGGGAGATGGTAGAGGAGAGGGAGGCAGTGCGGCATGTTCAGGGCAGCGATGGAGGTAGCATGCTGGCGATACATCGAGGGGATCGAGCTGTTGCTGGGAGTGCTGCTGCTGTGGTTATCGATGATGGCATGTGTTGGGAGTGGATGCAGTTGGCGTTGTTTTCTTTGGTGGAGCTTGTGTCACTTGATGGAGAGGACACCCACCGCTCCCTTGGAGATGGATGTATTGTTTAATGATGGTGGCGGATGATGGATGTCTTCTGGGCGATGTGGCTCTACTTTAAGGAGTTGTGCTTTTGATGCTGAGGACACATGAGGAGCTGAGTTGGCTGGAGGTGATGATGGCACCTGACACAGGATGGTTTCATTACACCGACGGAGGGACACTGTGGTCATTGGCAGGATGGCCGCACGGACAGAGATACCTGCATGATAGACACTGTGTGAGATGTATAGATATTGTTGGTACACATGTGAGCACATAGATGCCATGACGCTTACTCAGATCTGACAGTTCGTCAGACATGACATGAGATAGAGTCATGATTTTTTGTATGATTGTGCTTTTTCTTGATGATATATATATTTACCTTCATATCTTTTTTTCATAGTGCATGATTATCATGTTGTTATTCTTATTATATTTGTTGCTTAATTTATTGCTTGACACTTCCCGTTGACCTTGATATGATCTGTACAATCTCAATAATTGTTGTTTATCTATGTTGACTTATCATGATTGATGTTGTACATATCTTGATGTTGTAGTAGTTATGTGTTGAATTGTGTATTATAGCATATTGTTGTTGTTAACTTTCACTGTACAGATTGGGTGAGAGCATTATAGCACTACACAGGTTGGGTGCTACCAGGACTAGCTAGATAGCTCTCCTAAAGACTGCCCCTCCCCCTCGCGTGTAGTGGTATGTTGTTGGAGCGGGTGATTCCTATCGTACATCCCAGTTCACTGCACAGGTTGGGTGTCTGGGGATGTTGACGATAGATGGTGATATTTTCCCGCTCCCTACTCACTTGTAGTGGTCTATTGTTGGAAGATATGTAGTTGTCCTGTGGCGCCCCAGTTCACTGCACAGGTTGGGTGACTGGGGGTGGCGAGTGCAGATAGTGACCATGCATGCATTTGTTGTTAGTTGTTTACTGGATTTATAGTTGATGCAATTGTTGCTATATGATTATGAAATTGTTATTATATGACTGCTGCATTTGTATGACATGGCATACATGATTATCATATTGTATATTGACCTTGCTTCTGTAATATCATGTTGAACTGTATACCTTTTGATATCCATGATTATATTTCTTTGATA
>NC_133865.1:2840151-3011862 GCF_044706935.1 Curcuma longa | reverse complement strand
ACTTCTAAGCACCGCCGGAGGGGATGAATATGTTTTAAGGAAACTGCGTTGAACGCAGGCCTCGACCGCCTTCGGCGTCTCGGCAGTCGCCACTCGGCACTCGATGTCTCAACATTCGCCACTCGTCTCGGCAGTCAGCCACTCGGCACGGCCACTCGTCTCGGCAGTCGGCCACTCGGCTTAGCAACTCGGCACTCGTCTCGATAGTCGGCCACTCGACTCGTCGGCTCTCGGCTTGGCACTCGGCAGTCAACCACTCGGACCCGCCCACTTAGTTCGACAGTCGGTGACTCAGCCACTCTGCTCTCTCCGGCATACTAGACAACATTAACAACTCACAACTTTTATTTTTTTTTCCAATTTATAACTCATTCTCTCACTTTAGTATCTCTTAATTTTAGTAAATTCTCTATTTTTTTAATATGTATTATTTGAAAGCAATATGATACATCGAAAGATACCAATTTATGCATCATAGAATCTAATTATCATAATCTATAAGATAATCAAAAACTGAAATAATGGCAAATGAGAAGACATTGATTACTTTGATACGTATCCTTCGATATCGAGATAATTTCCATTAGAGTGTTATTGGTCATTGTTGTTCTCTGGAATCTGAAAATACATCAGATGGATGTAAAAACAGTCATTTTAAACAGGAATTTAGAAGAAAAAAATTTACATGGAGCAACTTAAAGGGTTTTCTATGTCATGCAAGAAAAATAAAATTTGTAGATTGGTGAAGTTGTTATATGGCTTGAGTACCAAAGCAATAACATGAGAATTTTAATAATGCCATGAAAGAAAGTAGATTTAAAATCAATGAATATCATAAATGTGTTTACATAAAAATCAAAGAGCATGACTATGTCATCTTGTGTCTATACGTAGATAACATACTTATCATTGGGAGTAATAATAAAATAATTAAATCCACTAAAAATATGTTGAACTCAAGATTTGACATGAAAGATATGGGCTGATGATTCTAGAAATTAAGATTCTTAGAATATGAAAGGACTTATTCTGAATCAGTCTCATTATATGGATAAAATTTTTGAGAAATTCACCAAGGGTGATATTGCATTGGCTTATACTCCGATAGATACGAGTCAACATTTATCAAAAAATAAAGGAGAAAGTATCTCTCAGATAAAATATTTCAAGGTGATTGGAAGTCTAATGTACCTAATGAGTTGTACACGATTAGACTTAATCTACGTATTGATTAAACTGAGTAGATATATGGGTAATTACGGTGTTGAAGACTAAAAAGGGATAACAAGAGTATTATGGTACTTAAGATATACTCGTGTTTATAGACTGCACTACACAAGATATCCTGCTGTGATCGAAAGATATAGCGATACAAATTGGATATTTGATATGAAAGACTCTGAGTCTATGAATGAATATGTATTCACTTTAAGAGGTGCAACCATTTAGTGGAAATTTTATAAGCAAATCATCGTAACCAGATCCACGATGGAATCTGATTTTGTAACTCTTGACAAACATGGCGAAGAAGCTGAATGACTATGATAATTCTTAGAAGATGTTCCAAGATAGACGAAATCTGTGCTTACAATATATATACATTATGATAGTTAATCAGCAATTGGTCAGGCATGTAGCTATCTGTATAATGGTAAATTTAGACATATACATCGTAGACACTAGGGTTGAGTATTCGGTTAAAATCGAATCGAATTAACCAAAATCAAATTTTTTCGAACTAACTTAATCGATCAAATTTTTAAATAAAAATCGAACAAACTGAACCGATAAAATATTTGTTAGATATTGGTGACCCGAATACCGTGTGATTTGATCTATGGTGAAAATCAAATTATGACAGATCTAAGGCCGATATAGATCAAATCAAATTATGACAGATCTACGGCTGATATGGATTGTTTCTTATTATAAAAGCTTATTATTGCTAGGGTTTCCAATGAGAATTGTAAAACACAAAGATTGTGTGCCGTCATTGTATTCCACCTTTTGATAGTGAATTTTCTCTCCTCTGCCCGTGGTTTTTTACCCGTAAAGAGTTTTCCACGTAAATCTGTGTGTGCTCTTTATTTTCTTGTTGTCTATTCTTGCCATAATCTCGTAACAAGTGGTATCAGAGCGAAGTTCGTTTTGATTTTGTGTTTTTCAATCGGGATTAATGGCAACGCCAACCATGAAGTATGATATTCCGCTTTTGGATCGCAACACCAGGTTTACGCTGTGGCAGGTTAAGATGCGAGCGGTGCTGGCGCATTTGGACTTGGATGATGCGCTGTTAGGATTTGACAAGATGCCCTCGACATGGACTAGGAAAAGGAACGTAAGGATCGAAAAACTCTATCTCAGATTTACCTTCATCTATCGAATGAGATTTTGCAGGACGTTTTGAAGGAGAAATCCGCTGCTACATTGTGGTTGAAACTGGAGTAGTTGTGCATGACAAAAAGTCTTACGAGCAAACTGGGCCTGAAACAAAGTTTGTATTCTCATCGCATGGCAGAAGGTACGTCGTTAAGAGATCACTTGACTGTGTTTAAGGAAATCGTCTGTGATCTAGAGGCTTTGGAGGTAAAATATGACAATGAAGATTTAGCATTGATCTTGTTGTGTTCGTTACCCTCGTCATATACAACTTTCAGAGATACAATTTTATATAGTCGTGATACTCTTACTTTGGATGAAGTTTATGATTAATTATTTTTTAAAGAGAAGATGAAACAGCTTGTCGGAGGATCTGAGGCTCAGGGTGAGGGTCTTATTATTTGAAGTAGGATCCAAGAGAGAAGTTCTGGTGGTAATATGAGGAGCAGATCAAAATCCAGAAATAGAGATAAAATTTATAATTACTACAAGAAGAAAGGTCACATCAAATCAGAATGTTACAAGTTGTAGAATAAAAATAAAAGAACTGATGAAAATTCGAAGGGAAAACAACCAGAGAAGTCTGGTGAAGCTGATGTTGCTGAAAATTACAGTGATGGTGAACTCCTCGTTGCATCTGATGTTGATTCGAAGCAAAGTGAAGAGTGGATTCTTGATTCTGGCTGCACGTTTCATATGTATCCCAATCGGGATTGGTTTTCATCATATGAAACGGTTTCGAGAGGTGCTGTATTGATGGGCAATAATGCATCCTGCAGAATTGCTAATATTGGTACGGTCAGAATTAAGATGTTTGATGGTGCTATTCGGACACTTGGTGATGTGAGGCACGTCCCTGACATGAAGAGAAATCTGATCTCTTTGAGTACTCTTGATTCTAAAGGGTACAAGTACACTGGTGAATGTGGAGTTGTGAAGGTCAGTAAAGGGTCTCTCGTTGTGATGAAGGGGCTGAGGAAAATCGCCAGTTTATATGTTCTGTAGGGATCCACAGTTATTGGTGATGTTGCCGTCGCTAGTTCGTCTATGTCTGATTCTGATGTTACTAGACTTTGGCATATGCGTTTGGGTCATATGAGTGAGAATGACATGGTCGAATTGAGCAAGAGAGGACTTCTTGATGGTCAAAGTATTACGAAGCTGAAGTTCTGCGAACACTGTGTTTTTGGTAAGCAAAAAAGAGTTAAGTTCTCAACTGGTATTCATAACATAAAGGGTACGCTGAAAAGCCCTAAACTAGGTGTCACGATAGGGTGGCGGCGACTTAGTTGACTAAGGGAAAGGAGCAGAGTCAACTGAGTGTTAAGCAAGACATTAAGGGAAGGGGGACTAGTCAGCGGAGGGAGATCGGCCTTCAGGTTCCGAGTCGACCCGTCGAGTCAGGTGTTGAACCCCGATCTAGACCGCCTTATGAGTTGAGCTTGGACGCACAAGTTGAGCAAAATACTAAGCTGAGAGATGACCGAGCCGGCGGTGCGAGACCTAATGTCGAGTCGAATGTAAGAGTCCGAGTTGAGACAATTCTGAGTTGATTCGTCTACCCGACTCTGTTGAGTAATGGGCCAAGGTTGCTGAGCTGAGGGATAGGACTTGTCTAGTCGGCTTTAAGAGCATGTCGCGGGTCAGACGTGTCATTTGACGTGTCCTCAGACATGTAGGAAGCATGAGGTAGATTGATTAGACCAGTCCGCCTGGCATGAGCCCAAGTCAAACGTGAGCTGGGTTTGCCTAGATATATACGTTGGCTGACATGTGCTTGTAAATGACATGTCGCTCACCATCCTTTGCACACCGGATCATTTCCCGGGGTGCATTTATGAGGCGAGAAGGTTGATGTGACCATCAGATCATAATGATGACAAAGATTTGGTTGGATGTTATGTCCCATCAGATGGATTGCATGACATCCTGCCTTTTTATGCACCGCCAGATTGGACGACTGAGATAGCTAAGGCCGCGAGTATATTAGGGTGAGGGGCAGGGGTGCGACGCTTCTTCTACCTTTATTATCTTCTTCCTTTAGTTCTCGTTTCTCAATGTCATATTTGCTGGTGAGTAGTGCCCTTCTCGCTTCCATCCGTAACAATAAGTTTTAGCCTTCCTCCCGTCCTTCCTTTCCGAGTCTCGTGTCAACCTTAGGCATGGAACCCCTAGGAACCCTAGCCCCTTGGTATGAGTCCATTTTGTCCACTGTCACCCGCACCATGAGAGAGAAACTCAGGGTCATGTTTGGGATACCGGGTAACCATAGGATTAGAATTCCGGAGCCGGATCAGTGACCGCACACGCCACCCCCCGGCACATCACCTTTTTCCATGGCCAGTTAGCCGATGGCCTTCGCTTTCCCATTCCTGACTTTTTCCAAGATATCTTGACCTACTTCCATATTCTGCTCCAACAGCTAGTCCCAAATTCATTCCGACTCCTTTGCAGAGTAGCTCTTGTCTTCCAAGTCTACCAAATTCCCCTCAACCTAGCCTTCTTCCATTTTTTCTTCTACCCGAAGAGAATGGAAGAAGGCGTCTTCTATTTCATAGCCAAGCCCGAGTGCAACTTCCTAGACAAGTACTCGACCTCTCACAAAGGGTGGAATTCTCGCTTCTTTTACGTTCGACCTCTGACCCCTGTGAGCTTCTCGAGTGAGTGACAAACTGAGCTGTCAAGCCTTCCTCCCTTGGGGTCATACAAGAAGGAGTAGGCCTTCATAGAGGTCGCCGAGTTACTGAGGGACTTGAAGTTTGACGTTAACAAGTTGGTGAGTGAGGAAAGACTGTTATACCGAGGGTCACTCAATCCCATAGAGGGCGACTTGTCTTTACCACTCAGTAAGTACATAGTTTGATTTTATTTCTTTGATAACTAATTAATGTTTGATTTTCTGTGCAGAGGAGATTTGGATGAATTCCTCGATCAACAAATACTTGAAGTGGGATCGAGGGAAGCTCGAGGCCCTGATGACTCCTGCGGCGTTTGAAGAGAATCTAGGAGTCGGTCGCCAAGAAGTCGGGAATCCAGAACTCGACAATCAAGAGCCAGCGAAGTCGGGAGTTGTGCTGAATCCCATCGAGGAGAGACAAAGTGCCCAAGAGAAGGCACCCGAGGAGGTCCCTCCACCAGCAATAGAGGCATCCAAGGGCACCATGAAGCCGCCTGCCTCCCGACCAAAGAAAAAGAGTAGTCGGCCGCTCTCCCCAACCCGAGTAGAGAAAGCGAAGAAGAAGGCCCAATCTACTGAGGCCTCTTCGTCGAGTCCGAGTGTTGAGCCTGAGGGGACTCTTCTTCCTCCAGCTGAGCACGAGCCCGCTGCTCGGGAGCTCGTCGAGTCCTGATCGACCTCAGTGAGGGTTGTCTCCCCCGACGGTCCGCGAGCAGAGGATCTTCTCTTAGATCCCAGTGTCAAACAAGTCACCGCCGTGGAAGTACCTCCCCTGGCTCGTCCACCTCAGGTAGTCAAAACTACAACTCCCTCCGCATCAGACCCAGGGGTGAGTGCGCGGCCAAGAGATGTCGCAGATCCCAGACTAGAGGGGTGGGGCGTCATGGACAAAGTCTAGACCCTACGAGGATCAAACGGCTATCAGAATATAGAGACCATGGATCTAAGTGTCCGCATGAACTGTACCATGGTAAAGGTAAGGTTCCTCTCCTAACTTCTACTAAGTTTTTAACAGCTAACATTTGTCGTCTTTGTGCAGCTGTGGTCCAAACACTTAGAGCTCCACACCCGCCTACCTTGACTATATCAACAATTTCAAATTATGGAGAAGCGGTTAGCCGAGTACGTGGCTCGAGAGGCTTAGACAAACCCTGAGGTGGAGGATTTAAAGGCAGAGTTGGATAGAAATCGCCGAGAAGTTGAAGACCAGCGAGCCTGCCTAAGTTATTACCAAGAGGAGCTCGGTCAAGCTAAGAAGTATAGAGCAGTTCTGGAGCAGCAGTTGCAAGAGACTCGAGCCCATGAATAAGATCTGTTGAGGACCGTAGTGGAGCCCCTACAACAAGAGATGACTAAGCTGGTTGCCCTGACTAATCAACAAGGGGAAGAGTTGAACGAGGCCAAGGACCATTTGGTTGAGAGAGATGCTCAATTGCACAAGGTCGCTGAGGATGCAGAGGCTATTCAGAAGTAAACAATTGATGCTATTGAAGGACAAAGAGTGCTGGAAGCTGCTCTGGAAAAGGCCCAAGTCGACCTTGAGGCCTATAAGCAAGGAGAGGAAGAGCGAGGGTGAGCTCACCAGGAGGCGTGGCTATGATCCGAGGAATTTATATATATGTTTGATGAGTTAGGATGTTTATGCACTTTATCGATTCAATTTTGGGTTCTTTCATGAAAATAAATTACTTAATGATTTAATTTGATTATATTTGTGATATATATCATAATTTGAGGCTTGATTATAATTTTCATGATTTAATGGTGAATTTTGCATTAATTGAATTTAATTGGTTGTAGGGCTCAAATTGAACCAAGATCGAGCTCAACCATAATCGAATCGAGCCACGATTGACCCAATTGATCGATCCAACTTCATGAATCAAGACTCAAGTGCGATTAGGATGAAACCCATGCAGATTGAAGCCAATTTGGAGCTAAATTGAGTGAATTTGATCAAAACAGGCTAACCCGAGTCAAACTCAAGTCAACCAAACCGTTTGCTACAGTAGCCTAGTTTTAAAGAGAATGCTACAGTAACCAAAATCGCGGTTACTGTAGCACCCAGCAGCAGCGCCGTCTTCTTCGTTTTTCTTTGTTTTTCTTCATTTTTTGTTGCATTTTTTTAGGGAAGCTTCAAATTTCTTCCTTCCATGTTGATTTTCGGATTCCAGAGGGCAACCACAATCTAAGTTCGGCGTCAATTGGGGGTGATTTCATCCGGTGAGGGTCTCGCCAGAGGAAATTGTTCCGCCACCTTTTTCAGCTGGGTTCTTCAAGTTTCATCAATCGGAGCAATCAAGGTCGTGAGGAGGGGGTTCTCCAAGGGTCCTACAAGGTTTCCGAGCATCGCATTGCAAGCAGTTTGGAGAAGTTTGGCTGGATTTCCAGAATCGGGATTTGCTCTGCTCAGCGCTGGTTCGGAGGGTTTCTGTTACAGCGTTGTTTGGAGCTGATTCATAGCAAGCTGAGCCAAGATTTAGAGCTGTTTCTTTGGGATTTCTGATCGTCTATCAGGCCTTGTGTGACGGCAGGGAGGAGATTGAGATGGAAGGGAGAATCTGAGTTTCTGATAGCTGATAGTTTTGTTTCTGTTTATTCCTGTCTTAGTTGCTTCTGTTAATTTCAATTCTGAAACTACAAATTGTTTAACCTAGCTGTCAACGGTTCTTTAAATTCAATTTGCTTGTTTAATTCATTAGTTTAAGTAGTTGAATTCTTTGATTTGCTCTTTGAATCTGTTTCATTCCTATTCCATAGGTTACTGTTCCGTGCCATTTTAGCTTCAACGTATCAGTTTGCTAGGGTAGGTTAGTTTGAGTAGGGATTTCATTGCTAGCTAAGTGGAAGTGGATAGTTAAATTGCATCATAGCTTTGATTCTTGCAAGCTAGATTAGTTTCATTAAACTCAATTTCTAGTCTTAGTTTAGCTTTTGAATTCTATTGCATTGCTAGATTAGGAGTTGATTTCATTTTCAATTGCAATTCATTTTTCTTGATTCATTGCATTTGGCATTTTTATTTCATTTGAAAAATACCAAAATCCTCTATTTTCATAGAAAACCCCAAAAAGAACGCACGAAAACTTGAATTAAATAATTGTCTACTAGTCCTTGGAAAAATATGACTTGAGACCCCTATACTTCATTTATTTATATTTATCATGGGTTTTCGATAAATTTATAAATTCTAATTTGCAACCCTACTCGTGACACATTGCAATCTAGGGTTGCCAATGTTCCATGCCAAGATGGCGAGAATGCTGTAGCACGGGTTTGAGGGAGCGTTGAAGTAGGTGTACCAAGCCAGCTTGATTCCCCCAGGTACCTCCTTAGATTTTTTGGACGTAGATAGGATCTGGGCCGAGTTGCCCGAGTCTGAGAGGAGGGGAGAGTGAGTGAATGTCTTGTACCAAGAGCTAAGTTTTGTAATGCTCCTCTTCTTTAATGAAATGTCTTTTTGTTAACTCGTCTCTTGACTTACTAAGAATTGATAAGATTTGGAAAGAACTAATAAGATCAACTTAACAATCGAGCTGAGAGAGAAAACACATTGAGTCTGGAGGGCGATGAAAGAACCGATATGTCGAGTCTAGAGTACTTGGCTCTAGAGAAGAGTAGGCACCGATAGCAGGTATTGGTTCGCGACTGCAATCTTCAGGACGTCGCTGGTCCGAGACTAGGGGGATATAGAGCTCAATCCGCGACTATATCCGAGTCGAAAGAGATTGAACCCTAAAAAGGGCAATTGCTGAAAGACACTACTGGTCCGAGACCAGGGGATATAGTTTTCGGGACATCGCTAGTCCAAGACCAGGGGGATATACAACTTCATCTACGATTATGTCCGAGTCGAAAGAAGTTGAACCCTAAAAAGGGTAATTACTAAAGGATGCCGCTGGTCTGAGACCAGGGATAGTCTTTAGGACATCACTAGTCCAAGACCAGGGGATATAGAGCTTGATCCACGACTATGTCCGAGCCAGGAGAGGTTGAACCCTGAAAAGGACAATTGCTGAAGGACATCATTGGTCCGAGACCAGGGGATAGTCTTCGGAACACCACTGGTCTGGTTAACCACTAGAGTGTTATGACTAGACATTGCATGCTGACTGGAATCTACGTCCTTCCATCGAGCAGATTGAGCTTCTTCCACATTGACGTACTTGACTGCCCGATTTAATAATACATCAAAGTTCTCAGACGGCTTCTTGATCAGAGACCTGAAGAAGTCTCATTCCAGCAATCCTTATGAGAAAGACTAGGACCTCGGAGGCAGATGAGGGCACCTCTTGAGCTAGTTGATTGAAGCGATGTGAATATTCCTTCAAGGATTCACATGGCTTCTATTTGGAGGAGAAGAGATCCATTGATGTCTTGCAGTAGGTTTTGCTAGTGGCAAAGCGTCGTAGGAAGGAGGCCTTGCAATTGGCAAAGGTGCAAATGGAAGTGAGAGGGAGCCGATTGAACCAATGCTAAGCTGATCCCACTAACGTGATCAAGAAAACACGACACTTGATACTGCCCGTGTATTGATGCAGCAAGGTAGCATTTTCAAACCTTCCTATATGATCCTCCGGATCGATAGCTCCAGTGTAGTCGGTGAGCTGGGGGGTTCGGAAGTGATGAGGCAGCTCCTCTTCCAATATGTGTCGGGTGAAAGGTGAGCCTTCCCGCTCACTCCCATCTCCTAGCCAAGGTCCTTTGCCCTTGATCGTGTCCCTAGGAGGAGTTCCTCTTGCCGCGGACTCCATGGATATGCCATAGTAATCTGCTTCCTGGACGGGCCGCACGGGAGGGGCCCAAAGCACCTCCGCTGGCGGTTGTGGCCTTCGAGTGGGGATTTGGGGGACATCAGCGGATCGAGTTGGTATCCTCGAAGGCAGAATAGGGGTGCCGGGTTGGTTCTGGGAAGGCACTTGGACAGTAGCGGCCACTAAGCGATTGAATTCTTCCTGTGTCATGGTGATAAGAGCTGGCCTAGTGTGGTCGTCCATGGGCATGTCTCAATCCAAGAAAAGGAGATTCCCACAGACGGTGTCAAAATATGTTCCTATTGAGATCGCCTTTCGAACGTGGCACTACCACCTAGCAAGCAAGTTGATCAGGTTGGAGGAAGAGAGGAAGATGACGAGCCCATGGTTCGAGTGAGCTCTATAGTACTGTAAGACCAGAAAGAAGGTGATGTTGGTGCAATCTTGCCCTAAGTGATTTGTTTGGCTAAAATGAGCTTAAGTTAGGTAATGTTGATGATCTAACTTGTGTGGTTTGAGTCCATAAGAAAGTCCAGGAATGAAGTCTTGACAATTGGTGAAGTCCCGGAGGTGGGGCCTCTTGGCAAAGGATGAAGTCCCGGAGGTGAGACCTTTTGGAAAAGGATGAAGTCCCGGAGGCGAGGCCTCTTGGCAAAGGATGAAGTCCTGGAGGTGAGGCCTCTTAATAAAGGATGAAGTCCCAGAGGCGCGACCTCTTGGAAAAGGAAGACTTAGCACGACGAAGTTGAGGGAAACATCTCAAGCTAGTGCAAGGAAGGGCACGAGGCTTGTGGAAGACATTTGAAGGCTTGCGTCAAGACTAACCCTATGTTTACTTCATACAAGGGATGAAGAAAAGAAAGGAATCCCTAGGGAAAATAAATCCCTAAGGAAGGAGAAAAGAAGGTAAATAAAATCCATCCTTTCATTATGTTTGTTTACCTTGGGGAAGGAAGGAAAATTAAAAAAATCTATATTGTCCAAAATATCCATCTTCTTTTTCCTCCCCCGCTTCGCGTCCAGCCGCACTCTCTCCCTCGCCCCCACCGGCCCGCCCCCGATCGCCCTCCACCTTTCCCTGCATCACCGCTGAAATCTGCGTCCTCTTCCACTTTTCCTCCTTCAGACAACGCTGCAGAGGCGGCGGCGGAGGAAACGGGCTGCTGATTTGTGGGCATGAGGCAACGGACGAGGGCCACAGCAGCTTCGGGAGGGAGTGGGAGGGGAGGACTGAAGCTGCAGCGGGCGCACCAGGCAACAATTGTAGACTTGAGGGCGCAGTTGCGGATAAGCATGGGCGGCGGCGACAGGGCTATGTAGAGGCCCGGCGGGGCGAAGGCGAGGTCGAGGTAGGCCTGAATGCAGCTGCGCTCGAAGGTCCGCCGTGAAGGACGGCGTGGGCGACGCCGAGGCGGCGAGGGACAGCGAGGCGGCTGAGGAAGAGCGGCGGAAGGAGAGCTTCCACCTTGGTAGCCTGGTGTTGAGCTTCCACCTTGCCGGTAGCTTGCTGTTTGGGCGAGGTCAGATCTGGAAGCGCTGGATCGCCGGACAACGACGTGGAGCTTGCTGTTTGGGCGCGTCTGTTGTTTGGGAGCAGCTTCATCGCGAGCAGGGAAGAGAGAGCAGGGAAGAGAGAGGATAGTTAAGTCTTTTTTTTCCCATCCTTGCGTTCCGCCCGATTTGGAGGGGAGCGATTTTGACAGAAAATTAATCAACAGATGGATTAACTTTCTCTCCCTTTCTAAAAAATTAGAAAAGTAAACGGTGGATGCATGCATGCAAAGGAAATGTTTCCTCAGTTTCTCTTTCCACACCTCCAAGTAAACTGAGCATAAGGGTTGAAGAAGAAGCTGAAAGGAGAATTTCAGCTTGATCAGTCGACTAGCACTGTTCATGCAGTCGACTGATGGTTGATCAGAAGCACACACAGGGGTTTCAGCTTGATCAGTCGACTAGCACTGTTCATCAGTCGAATGGTGCTCGAACAAAAAGTTTGGTTGACTCGATCAGTCGACTGGTGTTGGAGCAGTCGACTAGTAAACTACCATTGGGCTGTCAGCTGGCTAATTAAAATCAAATTAAAGAGCCGTTGAAGCCCATCAGTCGACTGGCCCTTGGAGCAATCGACTGATGTACGGAATTACATAAAAATAGAGTTCGATGCCAAAGTTAAATAACAATTAATTTTTCATATTTCTAGCACAACTCTCAATCTGTAAACTCTCTTTCTTCTTCCTCAAACTTCACTTATATTATTTGAAAGGAAGAGGCTGATTCTGTGAATGTTTTTCCGCCTTCAAAGTATTCTTTGAAAAGGAGGATTTTCATAGTGGAAAAGGTCTTCTGTGTGTGTGGATCTTTAGATTAGTCACCTCGTAGAGGTGGATACCAAGTAAACAAATCGGGTTAGCGATTGTGCTCTCTTTTCTGTGTTTTATCTTTGCTTCCGCTAATAAATTTATAGAAAAATTTAAAGAATTACTATTCACCCCCTCTAGCAAACGTATTGGTCCCAACAAGTGGTATAAGAGTATGATTCTTTTCGAAAGAATCAACATTCAACTGAGAAACATTCAATGACGTTTCAAGAGGGATACAACACCGCACAACCTCCCTACTTCAACGATAATGATTTTGCCTATTGGAAAGGTAGGATGGAATATTATCTTATGAACGATATTGACAATTGGTTTAGTATTGTAGATGAATTTGAGAAATCGAGAGATGCTTTTGGAGTGCCTCTTCCTACAAAAGATTGGTCCAAAGACACATGCAAGAAGGCACAAGCAAATACGAAAGGCATGACTACCTTGTAGTGTGGACTTTCCATAGAGCAACTGATCAAGGTCGGTCCATTCGATTCGACCAAGGAACTCTGGAAAAAGCTCATTGAACTCAATGAGGGCTTAAGCGAATCAAGACGAGCCAAGAGAGATCTCTTGGTTGGACAACTCTAATCCTTCACGATGAAGCCAAACGAGATGGTGAGCCAGATGCATAGGCGGTTCAAGGAGATCGTGAACGGTCTCCACGTCATAGGTGAGAAAATTGACAACCGCGATCTAGTGAGGTATGTACTTCAAGTATTCCCCCAAACCACTCTATGGGCATCGATGATCGATGCTTATAAAGTGTCAAGGGATTTATCTATTGTTAAATTAGATGAACTGTTTTGTGAATTCGAATTACATGAACAAGCTAACTTATCTACAAAAGAGAAAGGTATAACTTTACTTGTAGAAAAGAAGGACAAGAAGAAGGAAAAGGAAGCCTCAACCGAGTCCGAGCAAGAATCCTCCGACAGTGATGAAGAAATATCGGCTAGAGAGGTAGCACACTATGTTAAGAGGATGATGGGAAAGTCGAAGAGGTTTACTAGGAGAGACGTTAAGAAGATGTTCACACCACCGCGAGGTAAACCTCAAAGTTCTAACTTTAATCCTAATGTGACTTGTTATGAATGCAACAAGAAGGGACACATCAAGCCGAATTGTCCGAAGCTAAAGAATAAAGAAGATTCGAAAGAAAGAAAGAAGAAGGACAAGAAGAAGAAGAAGCTGATGGTAGCACAAGCCACTTAGGACACCTCAAGTAGTGACTCTTCGGACAATGAGGAGGAATTGTGCCACATCACCCGGCACATGACGCTCATGGCACGAGAGAGTGACCACGACACCTCAAGTGAAGGCGAAGAATCAAGTGGTGACGAATCTTCCTCGAGCGAAAATGAGGTAATGGATAGTGTTAAAGAGAAATTTCTTTATCGCACAATTGCCTTTCTTAAAAATGCATTAGTGAAGTCAAAGTCAAAAATTAAGGTTTTAAAAGAAGAACTTAGGACCACTAGGAACAACGATATTGATTATGATGAATTAAGTGAGGAAAATGGGAAATTAAAAGATGAAATTGTTGACTTAAGGAAATGTTTAGAGAAATTTACACTTGGATCTAGGAACCTTGACATGGTGTTAAACAGTCAACGGGCAGTTTATAACAAGGCGGGAATTGGATATAGACCTAAGAAAGTTTCATACATTTTCCTAGTAGGTAGACAAGGGTCATTGAATAAATCAATCACTAAGGGCAAAATTAGACAAGCTTGGGTCCCTAAGAAATACTTACAAAATGTTAGTGAATCTAGTTTTTGGGTACCCAAAAGTGATGTATTTTATGTTGTATAGGTGAGAGAGAAGAAGGATACTAACATGTGGATTATGGATAGCGGGTGTTCAAGTCACATGACCGGAGATGTAAGCAAGTTCACAAGAATAAAATACATGAAGAAAGGAAAGGTATCGTTTGGAAATAGTGGTAAACTTAAAATCATAGGTAGAGGTACAATTGAGGTATCACCTACAATCACAATCCATAAAGTTCCTTTTAGTTAAGGACATGGAATTTAACTTGCTTAGTGTGAGTCAATTATGTGACTCGGGCTATCAAGTTGAGTTTCATTTCAACAAATATTTAGTTAGACAAATTGGGTTGAAAAATATGATCTTAGAAGGTTATAGGAATCAAAACCTTTATTATATAAATTTGTCTTGTACTTCTAACCCCTCTATTGAGTGTCTCATGTCAAAAGAAGAGGAAGGATGACTATGACATAGGAGGCTTGGACACATCAACATGAAAAACATAGCTAAGGTGGCTAACAAGGAGTTGGTAAAAGGACTACCAAAGCTCAAGTACATCAAGAACAAAATGTGTGATGCATGCCAAGAGGGTAAGCAACCTAAGTCATCACACAAAGGTAAAACCTTAACTAGCACTACTTTACCTTTAGAACTATTGCATTTAGATTTATTTGATTGTCATAGCACTCCCTCTTTAAATGGTAACAAATATTGCTTGGTAATTGTAGATGATTACTCTAGATTCTCTTGGGTATATTTCATGAAAAATAAGGATGATACCTTAGCCATTTTTATTGGGTTTAGCAAAAGGGTAGAAAATGAAAGAACCTTGAAAATCAATAGAATTAGGAGTGATCATGGTGGAGAGTTTGAAAATTTAAATTTCTCCAAATTTTGTTTAGAAAATGGGTACAAGCATGAGTTCTCATGCCCAAGGACCCCTCAACAAAATGGGGTTGTTGAGAGGAAAAATAGGACTTTGCAAGAAGCCGCTAGAACAATGCTAAATGCATACTCATTACCCACCTATTTATGGGCGGAAGCGGTTAACACCGCTTGCTACATCCAAAATAGGGTGGTAATTCATCGATTTTTAGGAAAAATACCATTTGAATTATGGAGTGGAAAAATTCCTAAAATTCATTACTTTAGAGTGTTTGGATGTAAGGTCTACATCCTAAACACCAAGGATGATTTAAGAAAATTTGAAGCCAAAGCGGATGAAGGAATCCTTGTTGGTTACTCATCCTCTAGTAAAGGCTATAGGGTTTATAACAAGAGAACTCAAACAATTGAAGAATCATCAAATGTTGAATTTGACGAGTCAAACAATACCTACCCTAGAAAATCACCAATTGATGAAGATATCAATGCAAGAACACAAGATATAACTAAATGAGTTTAAGAACTTACAACTAGAGAGTAACAATCTAGGGGGAGGAAGAGGTGACTTGGATGATGAGCTTAAACGTGACAACAACAAGTGTGAAGAGCCCACAAGGTCTAGAACCCTTAGGCACCATCAAGATCACCCTATTGACCAAGTAGTAGGGGATGTTGAACAAGGGGTAAGAACTAGATCTCACTTTAGGAATCAAACAAGTCAAATAGCTCTAATTTCCCAATTTGAACCAAAAATAATTGATGAAGCCTTAATTGATACCGATTGGATCCTAGCAATGCAAGAAGAGTTAAATCAATTTGAAAGAAGTGATGTATGAGAGCTAGTTCCAAGGCCTAGTGACAACACTATTGTAACAACAAAATGGGTCTTTAGGAACAAACTAGATGACCAAGGTAAAGTGACTAGAAATAAGGCTAGATTGGTAGCTAGGGGATTTAACCAAGTTGAAGGATTAGACTATGATGAGACTTATGCACCAGTAGCTAGGTTAGAGTCTATTCGGATCCTATTAGGATATGCCGCATACATGGGTTTTAAACTCCACCAAATGGATGTTAAATCGGCATTCCTAAATGGTTTTATTAAGGAAGAAGTGTATGTAGAGCAACCCCCTGGTTTTGAGAGTGTTGATTATCCTAATCATGTGTACAAACTCAAAAAGGCCTTATATGGTTTGAAGCAAGCTCCTAGAGCTTGGTATGAAAGGCTTTCAACTTTCTTAATTTCTAAGGGCTTTAGGAGAGGAACCATTGACCCAACCTTATTTATAAAATCAAATGGGAGTGACATCTTTGTTGCCCAAGTGTATGTTGACGACATCATTTTTGGGTCAACAAATGATGACTTTCTACATGAATTTATCAAACATATGGAAAACGAATTCGAAATGAGCTTAGTTGGGGAGCTAACTTTCTTCTTAGGCTTACAAGTAAAACAAACGAATGAAGGAACCCATGTATTTCAAACTAAATATGCAAAAGAAATGATAAAGAAATTTGGAATGAAAAATGCTAAAACAATATCAACTCCTATAGGAACCAATGTAAAATTGGATAATGATGTTGAGGGTAAATTGGTAGATTCAAAATAATATAGGAGTATGATTGGTAGTTTGCTCTATCTAACCGCTAGTAGACCGGATATACTATTTGCGGTAGGGATGTGTGCAAGGTATCAATCATGTGCCAAGGAATCACACCTTGCTGTAGTAAAAAGAATCCTAAGATACATTAAGGGAACACTCAATGTAGGTCTTTGGTACCCTCGAAACCAAAACTTTGACCTAATTGGATATACGGATTCGGATTATGCGGGATGCAAATTGGATAGAAAGAGTACTAGTGGTGGATGTCAATTTCTTGGATCCTCCCTAGTTAGTTGGAGTAGTAGGAAGCAACCATGTGTAGCTTTGTCTACTACCGAAGTCGAATATGTAGCCTTAGGAGGATGTGTAGCTCAATTATTGTGGATGATGCACACACTTAAAGATTATGAGCTTCACTATTCCAAGGTTCAAGTATTATGCGATAATGTGAGCACAATTAACTTAACTAAAAATCCAGTACATCATTCAAGAACAAAACACATTGAGATAAAACATCATTTTATAAGGGATCATGTGGCAAGAGGAGACATTGAACTAAGCTACATTGAATCAAAGTCAAATCTTGCCGATATATTTATCAAACCGTTACCCGAAGCCGAATTTACAAATATTAGAAGAGGGTTGGGTATGTGTTTTGTAGAATAAAGGATTTTAGTATTGCATGAGCCTATAACATATATTTTACATCTCACAAGACTTTAGGAAGACTTTGGTTGTGTATTGATACATTTGAATTATGTGTGAGATGCTAGGATGATACTCATATCTCACTTATGCTTTTTAGCATCTTGATGAGGCATGAATTGTATCAATTTATTTATTTTAGACCAACTATGGGAAAAATAAATATTTAATTAATGGACATCTTGCCCATCGATCATAGTTGGACATTTTAAATAATTTAAAACTATTTTAATGAATATCTAACATTGATAGACAATGGCAATTTGAATGAGTTCATAACACAACTTGAAATTGATACAAATGTACAAGTTTGTGTCAAACTTTAGAGTTTGTGCCAAACTCATAAAATACAATCATTTTTCACAAATTCATATTTTTTTCTTGATAATATATGTGAAAACAAACGTGTCTGCAAAATTTCAAATTTTTTTGAATTTTATGGAATTTCTTATGCATTTCTGAAGTTCGTATCAGAAACCTGCACAGTGCTATTTTCAGGGCACAGTCGACTGATGCAGGCATCAGTCGACTGGTCCCAGTCGACTGCAAGGTGAAATCCACTCGACCAATAAATCTGTGAGGTTCTGAATAAATGGATCAGTCGACTGCTGGAGGCTCAGTCGACTGATATCAGTCGACTGGCCCATCATCAGTCGACTGCTGACGAAGTTTGTATAAAAGAAACCCTGCACAGCGGTCGACTGCTAACCCTAGGGTTTAGCCGATCTTGCCGCCTTCTTCTTGCTTTCGTGTCCTCCAGCCACCTAGAGCCTTTATTTCCTCTTTTCTTTATCCTTTCCACCTTTATTTCCTCTCTTTCACTCAAAAACTAGGGTTTTCAAGCTTGTGTTTGGACAAACTTCACAATGGAAAGAAGGTATACATGTTAATATACTTTCTCTGAGTTCTTCCTTCTTTATGATTATCTCTGAGCTAATTTCCTCTTTGTTCCTTGTTTTTGCATCACCTATGCATTGCATTATAGAGTTAGGCAAAAATATACTGCAAACCGTCCACCTAGGAGGGAAATTCCACGTAGGGGTGTGATGAATTGAGATTTTATTAATTTTAAATCGATTTATTCTTGGGCTTTTACATGAAAATGATCATTTATTGAATCGATTTGACCATATTTGTCCCATATTGCATAATTTGATGTTTGATATAATTTTTATGATTTAATGGTGATTTTTTGGCATTAAATGGATTTTTATTGATTTTAGGGCTAAATCGGATCCGACTCGAGCTCAACCGCGGTCAAATCAAATCAAATTGTCAAATTGATCAAGCCAACATGAAGGACATGATATGGATCGAGCCTGATTAAAATTTCTGAATTTTTTGGAAGCCCTAAGATGCCCTAAAGCCTAGATCAAATGCTGACCGCTGGATTCCAAGATCAACGGCTGAGATTGAATGATTAATCAAGGGTATATAAGCCAAACATTAATCGATGAACAGTGTCTCGCCGACACTGTTCATCGTCTCCCCGCGGAACCTCCTCTGCGCGACGACGTAGCAGCACGGCGAGTCCCATCTTCCCAATCCAATTCCATTGAGTTCCTCGGTCCCTGAAGAGTTCTAAACCGGTTGATTGGGTATAATCCGGCGACCGGACGGCGCGCGACGGCGGGGGTTCTTCCGGCGGCGTCGAGCTCTGTTCTTGTTTGTTCCGGCGAGGTGCTGAGAAATTCGAAGCCGCAACTTGATGAGGGGTTCTCTGAAGGGCGCGGAATACATCCAAGGGGTCAGCAACTTCATCGGAGCAAGGAGGAGGAGAGATTTTTGGTTTTGCAGCTGAAATCAGTGCCGTGCCGAGCTCTGATTGTGCAGGAGAGGGTTTCTTCGGTTCTTCAGGGTTCTGGCACGCGAGAAGACGACCCCACAACCAGATTGAAGCTTCAGATGGGATTGCCGAAGCCACATTAGTGGATTAAGCTGTTTGTTTGACACCAAATTGAAGAATCGAAGGAGGAGAAGAGGGAAGATGCAATTCACAGTTTCTGTAGTTTTGTTCTGATTTCAGCTTTCAGTTTCTGCAATTCAAGTTTTTGTAATTCAAATGCTTTGAAACTTTGTGAATTTTGGCATTAGGACAATGTTCAGCTTGTGTTTTGATTTTGAATCCTTTTAGAGTTTAACTAGTTTAGTTTTAAGCTTTTAAATCCAATTCGTTGTCACTGAATTTCTGATAACTTGGTTTGTTACTGTGTCGTCCACTGTGCCATCTTAGACTTTAAGTATCAGTTTGCTAGGGTGGGTTAAATTGAGTAGGGATCTCATTGCTATTTAGTTGGAAGTGGATAGTTAAATTGCATCATGATTTTAATTCTTGCAATCTAGATTAGTTTCATCAAATTCAACCTCTAGTCTTAGTTTTAGCTTTGAATTCCATTGCATGGCTAGATTAGGTGTTGTTTCAACTTGATTTCATTCGCATTTCATTTCGGAAACCCCAAAAACCCCATTTTAATAGAAAACCCCAAAAATACGACACCCAAACTTGAATCAAGCAATTTTCTGCTAGTCCTTGGAAAAACACGACTCGAGGCCCCTATACTTCATTTATTTGTATTTATCGTGGGTTTTCGATAAAATTTCTAAATTCTAATTTGAAGCTCTATCGTGACACATAGTTAAGGGCTTTTCAGGGTGCGGGATTCTCCCAATACCCTGATCCATCTTACTTCCAAGGGCGTCAAGAACCTAGGTTCCTTTCTCAGGCTGCTCAATACCTGTTTGAGACGACCGAATTCCACTTTATGGATTATCGTTACCTAAACCGACAATACTTTTAGACAAGAACACCCCACATATATGAGTGCATCACTTATTATCAATTAGATGCCCTAGTCACTTGCATAAGTGACATAAACCTTGATCTATGCAAAGAATTCTATGTGAACCTTCGGCCGGTTGAAATTGATGATAACCGATACGTATCCACCGCCGGAGGTGTCTCCATTGAGTTTACTGCTGATTCTATCCGATTTTTTCTTGGATTACATCTTTCGACAAATCCTTTTGTATGTTTTCCTGAGGTAGCTGGTCCCATCACCGGTTCATTTTCTAATGCCACCATTAACCAAATACTTCAACATTATTTTGATGAACCCAGAAATCCGTTCAAAAAGATCTTTCATGCTACCAGTATGTCCGCAGACAATTATGTCTGGTATAGAATTGTCTTTGACTGCATCCTACCTATTGTGACCCGAGGACAGGCGATGATTTGGATTCCTCACCTAATCATGATGTATGCTTCGGAGCAACATCTTGAGATTGACATTGCCCGACACATCTATTGTTCCATCCTTTATTTCTCTGGTCCCACTCATGGCAAGATATATATGCCATTTTGTCATATCATTACTCAATATCTTGCATCTAAGGGTGTAGATGTCACGGTAGGAGCCATTCGTCATCTTTCCAAGGACTATGACCAGCTCAGCCCACGCCATCTGAAGCTAGCTCGGATCATTTACTTTGATGGTGCCATGGCCTGGACCCGTGATGCTGCACGGGGAGCTGCTCAGGAGGATACCTCATTGGAGTACGAGGAGGGTGAGGATGCGGGTGCTGCTGATGCTCCTCCTCGTCCTGCGGCTGGTGTACCCCACACATGGCTTTAAGGAGCGATTCACTCGTCTTGAGGAGATGGTGCATGATGTAAGTGGTCATGTCATGACTTGTCTTGTGGAGGTTCGGGGTCTCCATCAGGAATGGACAGTTGTTGCTCAAAGACAGAACAAAGCATATGAGCAGCAACAGCAGATGTATCAGCAGCAGTAGTAGATGTATGATATGATGCAGAGGATGCACATGTCATATCAGGCTCCTCCTCCTCCACCTTCTGAGGATTAGATGTCTTGTTGTTGGATTTTGAATTATGTCAAGATTGAATTTAACAGTTAAAATGTTATGTATCTCGAACATTAAACTTGCTTGTGGGATGTTATTATTATCTGACTATGCTATTATTGTATGACACTGCTATGTGTATGATACTTTAGTATTTTTATGAATTGGTTGTTGGTTTTATTATCATCTAACTTTATGTGTGGAATGATATGATCTTCAATATTATTAATTTTGTCTTGTTGAGTACAACTCATTAATGGATTTAGGGGGAGGTTTTGATCTTGGTGTTAGGACATATATTCAACCATAACCCCGATTCTACATTTTAGATACTTTTCAAAACCATATAGGAATGCTATAGTGATGCCTACCTATAGTCTACTTTTCAAATCTAAAATATTGATACAAAGTCTTGATGCCATAAAGAGTTTCAAAGTTTTTGAAACTTTGTATCAAAATTTGATTTTAATAGGCAAAATATTTTCAAATTATTTTTCTCATATTATATATGTTATGAGTAATGGTCATATGAAATTTTGTGATTTTTTAATGAAAATTGAATTACTTATGAATTTTTAAAATTTGAATCTGAAAATTAATTTATCAGACATCAGTCGACTGATTCAGAGACTAGTCGACTGATGTGGCTGAAAACTACTATTTTGACCCTTTCTTGGTAGTTAGACATCCTTTGACCACTATTATTTGATGCATGCTCTAGGAGCATATTTTTTGGTCTATAGGAATGTTCAAAACCTATAACTTATATGTCCTAACCAAATTGTTGGTGTTTGTTTTAAGGGAAGTAAGGTTTTAGGGGGAGCCCGTGCCAAAACTACTCAAACTTGACCTCTTAGGCTCTTTCTTGGGATTTTGCCTTATCTATTATTTATATCTATCTTCGCCCATTCAGTTTTTTTTTTTTGATTGTCAACAAAGGGGGAGAAGGAGTTGTTTAAAAGTTAGGATTTAATGCTTTTATAATGATACTCATGATTTAATGCTTTTATAACAATGTTCATGCTTATTGATTCATTATCACTGAGATTATTTGTTGCTATTTTATATATGCTGTATTAAAGACCTAACTTAAATGAATTTTTGTCAAGCATCAAAAAGGGAGAGATTGTTGATGCAATCTTGCCCCAAGTGACTTAAATTTTAATGTTTGGCTAAAATGAGTTTAAGTTAGGCAATGTTGGTGATCTAACTTGTGTGGTTTGAGTCCATAGGAAAGTTCAGGAATGAAGTCTTGGCAATTGGTGAAGTCCTCGAGGCGCAACCTCTTGGCAAAGGATGAAGTCCCGGAGGCGAGGCCTCTTGGCAAAGGATGAAGTCCTAGGACGCGACCTCTTAGAAAAGGAAGACTTAGCACGACGAAGCTGAGGGAAACGTTTCAAGCTAGTGCAAGAAAGTGCACGAGGCTTGTGGAAGACGTTTGAAGGCTTGCGTCAAGACTGAGGGCTGAAGAAGAAGCTGAAAGGAAAATTTCAGCTTGATCAGTTGACTAGCACTGTTCATGCAGTCGACTGATAGTTGATCAGAAGCATACATAGGGGTTTAAGCTTGATCAGTCAACTGACACTGTTCATCAGTCGACTCGTGCTCGAACAGAAAGTTTGATCGACTCGGTCAGTCGACTGGCATTAGTCGACTAGTGTTGGAGCAGTCGACTGGTAAACTACTGTTGGGCTGCCAGCTGGCTAATTAAATGCAAATTAAAGAGTCGTTGAAGCCCATCAGTCGACTGACCCTTGGAGCAGTCGACTGATGTATGAAATTACATAAAAATAGAGTTTGACGTCGAAGTTAAACAACAATTCATTTTTCATATTTCTGGCACAACTCTCAATCTGTAAACTCTCTTTCTTCTTCCTCAAACTTCACTTATATTATTTGAAAAGAAGAGGCTAATTCTGTGAAGGTTTCTCCGCCTTCAAAGTATTTCTTTGAAAAGGAGGATTTTCATAGTGGAAAAGGTTGTTTGTGTGTGTGGATCCTTAGATTAGTCATCTCATAGAGGTGGATACTAAGTAAACAAACTGGGTTAGCGATTGTGCGCTCTTTTTTGTGTTTTATCTTTGCTTCCGCTAACAATTTTACAGAAAAGTTTGAAGAATTGCTATTCACCCCCTCTAGCAAACGCATTGGTCCCAACAGGTGAGGTTGGAGGCCTGGGATGTTCTGGCTCAACCACTCCGACGTTCAAGTCAGTGCCTGTCTAATGAAGGAAAAGTAGGTAGTGAGGTTAATGGAGGATCTGTGATGATGCATACCTGTATATACGAGGAGTGAGAGTTATATAGAAGATGGTGAGAAAATAAAGAAAACCCGTCTTATTTTAATTAAGAAGAATATCCTTGCGTGGAGATTTTGTCAGACGAAATGCCCCATCTAAGTAAGGAAAGTGTTCCATCGTCATCGCAATAGCAAAAAATCAAGTCATTCATCATCATACTGCACCATCATGCCACATTAATGGGGGTAGGTTAACCATACCATCACATGATTGCCTATATCTTTTTTAGCGGCGGCTTAGTTGACTGAGAGAAAGAAGGCCAGGGAGTCGACTGAGTGTTAAGCAGGGCACTAGGGGAAGGGAAACTAGTCGGCGAAGGGAGATCGGCCATCGAGTTCCGAGCTGACCAGTCGAGTCTGGTGTTGGACCCCGACCTGGATTGCCTTCTGAGTTGAGCTCGGGCACCCAAGTTGAGCAAAATACTGAGCTGAGAGATGACCGAGCCGGGGGTGCGAAACCTAACACCGAGTCGAATGAAGGAGCCCGAGTTGGTACAATTCTGAGCTAAGTCGTCTGCCCGACTCGACTAAGTATTTCAGGGCCAAGGTTGCCGAGCTGAGGGATAGGACTTGTCCAGTCGGCTTTGAGAGCATGTCGCGGGTCAGACGTGTCCTCAAGTTGGGCCAAATCTTAACCTCCTTGACCCGGTCATACTAGCCCATAACACTCTAGTCTGCATTGGGTTTGTGTCAATTGTCACTACATAAAGCAACTAATTTGGTCGATTGTCTTTCGTTGCCGAGCCTAACACTAAATGGGTTCTAAGGTAACTTAGAATCAACACTAAATGGGTTCTAAGGTAACACTAAATTGTCGCTGCATTTTTCTTAGTTGGCTGGGAAAGAAGCTAAAGTCGCACGTGTGTGTTGAACTTGGAGACTCACCGATTTTGCCTAATTGAATGGAAGCTAGCTACTTTTTTATCATAAATTTACGGAGCATCCTTTCTCTAAACCACTGAATTAGACTAAGTTGAGGAAGCACAGAGAGAGAAGATTCTCTTTTTTTTCTAATCTACTATTGGTACGTGTTGTTGGAAACCTATATCGAGAGTCAAAATGATAACAGATAAGAATTTAAATTTCAAATGAGAATAGTATCTTGAACAATAATAATAATCAAGTCTTATTCTATTAGATGAGATTGACTATATATATAAATATTTTTATGTCATTGGGCTCTATCCTCTACTATATCATCATCTATATTTAAATATATTTTATATTATTTTATTATTGTTAATTAACTAAGTTTTTTTATCTTCCTCTTTCTTGTTTGATGTGTGTATTTATCGTTGTTTCATATCGCTTAACTAGAGCATTTATTGATATTCTAAATACATATTTGTACCATTTTCAAAGTGTCTTTTTTTCTCAATAGATGCAATTTTGATTTTTCTCTCTAATACTCTCATGTCTTATTTTATCTATCTTCATATATTCATGCATCCACTTTAATATTCTCATCTTTGCAACTCTCATCTTCTACTCATGTGTTCGAATCATAGCCCCACATTCAGTGTTATATAACATAGCAGGTCTAACCACTATTTTGTAAAACTTCTTTTTAAGTTTTAAAAGTACTTTACGATCATATTAAACAGTTACGTTCTCCTCTATTTCACTATCCTACTTGTATTTTATATAAGACATTTCTCTCAATCCCCCTATTATTTTATAAACATAATCTTAAATACTTAAGCTCTCAAGTCTAGACAACTCGTCATATTCTATTTTAATAATTGTCTCATTATGTTTAATATTGCTAAACTTGAATTTCATATATTCTATCTTTACTCTACTAAGCCTAAAATTTTTCACTTCTAGTATTTTCCGTTAAGATTTTAGTTTAGCATTTACTCTTTCACATATCTTATTTACCAAAATAATATCATCTACAAACAACATGTATCATGGTAGTGTTTATTGAATGTGTCCAGTGAGTTCGTCCATAATTAGTGTAAAAAGATATAAACTTAGAGCTGATTTTTTATGTAACTTTGTTTTTATTGAAAATGCTTCAATTAATCCATCTGAAGTCTTCACTATGGTCATTACATCCTCATACATATCTTTAATTAGTTCAATATATGCTATGCTAACACTTTTTTTTTTTTTTAGAATTGTTTATATAATTTCTCTTAAGACTATTATAAACTGTTTCTAAATCAATGAATACCATGTATAAATCTTGCTTTTACATTCGATACTTTTCAATTAATTGCTTGAGAAGATGTATATCTTCTATTGTCGATCTTTCAAGTATGAACCCAAATTGATTTTCAGTCATCGTGATCTCCTTTCTTAATTTTTTTTCTATTACTCTTTCTCAAAATTTTATGATATGACTCATTAATTTAATACCACTATAGTTTGCACAATTTTGTACATCTTCCTTATTCTTATATAAGGGAACTAGAGTGTTTACCCTCCATTGATAAGATATTTTTTTATTTTTCATATCATGTTAAATAATTTTATAAGTCATTTAATACTTTATTTCTATAGGCATTTCCATACCTCTATTGAAATATCATATGGTCCACTAGCTTTTTCATTTTGCATTTCATTTAAAATTTATTCTACTTGTAAAATTTAAACTTTACAATAAAAATTTAAATTTTAATACTAATTTGACTTACTTAAATTACCTAAGTTAAGTTAGTCACCTAAACTTTCATTAAATAGTTGATGAAAATACTTCTTTCACCGCTAATTTATTTCTCCATCATTTACTAGTACTCTAGTGCATTTATCTTTAATATATCTTATTTAGATAAGATCTTTTATCTTCCTCTCTCTCACTTTAGTTATTCTATAAATATCTCTTTCCTCTTTTTTTATCTAATTTTTGATATAACAATTCAAAAGTTTCATTCTTTTTTTAGAAATAGGTACATATTGTATAAATATACTTTGAGAGTTATGTACTCTCAAAGTAAAATCAAAGCATACAAGTCCATCTTGGAGCTTGGACCTCTACACTTGAGGTAGCTCCTCCTACATGCCATCAACATCAAAACATATCATTTAGGCACATGTCGCCCAATGTGACACAGTCAATCACTTACATACTTTCAACATTGAATTCTTCAAGACATCAACACCCAACAAGTAGCGTATTCAACAAAATCATAAAAATTGATAGACATAGAATACCAGATGATCTCCAAAAATCGGGACCTCCATTTGCTCAAGCATGGTCTAAAAATCGGAACACATGTATTTGAATCTTCTGAAGCATCATCTCCTCATTTGGTGCCTTCCCCTCATAGCGAGACTTGTTGCGGGCCTCCCAAAGTACATAAATCATGCTTGAGATGTCAAGATATCGAGTCTTCGTCTTGCGGTTGCCATATTTGTAATGTTGTCCAAAAATCTGAAATAGCTCATTCAACGTTGAAAAATCATATTGAATTTCTAACCAATGCTTTACTTTGTCACAAAGAGCCCTAATGGTGGGGCACTCAAAGAATAAGTGGCTATTGGACTCCTCTCGTTGATGACATAGGACACATTCCTTGCTCTCCTCATAGAGCATCTGATCTACCGTTCGTAATTTGGCATGTGCTAGCAACCATAATATGAAATGATGCTTTAATAATATTTCCGCCCTCCAAACAAATGGCTCCCAAATCACCGAAGGTCCTCTTGGCTTGAAGAAATCATATGCATTTTTAACCCCTTTCTTTCCTCCGACAAACCACTCTATCATCTTCATGTTCGCCTCCCCAACTCCATTCATTCCACCCAAGATTTTGCTCCGGATATCCACAAGCCTCTTCATTCACTGCTTTGTTAGCCTCTTTCTTAGCTATTGTATATATTTTTTTAAAGCTTTCCTCGTTCTTACAAATATATAATTCTTTATAGGCGGTTCATTTTTTCCTTTACTTTCTCCTGTAATTTCTCGTTTTACCATCAAGATTCCTTACTTAGTGGTGCATACTCCTTTGACTCACTAAGTACACTTTTGACCACTATTTTTAATTTTGATATTATCTAATCTCATGTTGTATTAGAGTCATCGTCTATTTCATCTAATGTTTGTACTCCTATCTTTTACTTAATTATGTTTTGTTTCCCATCTTTTAACTTCTATTACTTAATTTTAAGAGTCGTGTATATTTTCCTTCTATTGATATTATACTTGAGGTGTATATCTAACATTACTAACCTATATTGGATAGTTAAACTTTCTCCAGAAATGACCTTGTAATCTTTACAAATATCTATCTCTTTTCTTAACCATAAGAAAGTCAATTTGCGATATATTATTCCCACTTTTGAACGTGACCAAGTATTTTTCTCTTTTCTTAAAAAACATATTAGCTAGTTTAAGGTCATATGCTATCGTAAAATCTAATATATTTTTTCCTTTTTCATTTCTTATTTCAAACTCATAACCCCCATGCACCCCCTACTATATTTCTCATTTTTCATTCCGATATGTACATTTAAATCTTCTCATATTAAAATCATTTCATTTGGTGAAATATTTTGTAATACTTCATCTAAGTCGTCCCAAAATCTTGATTTGCTATCTCCTACTTGATGTGGATATATACTAATTACATTTATAGTTTTTTTTCCATTACTATCTTGAGAGTTATAATTCTATCCTTTTTCTAACCATTTCTGTAATTTTATCCTTTAATGAACTATCTACAACAATACTCACTCCATTTCTTATTTTATTATTTTTTGTGTACCATAACTTGGGTTCTCTATCATCTTTGCTTTCTTGTCTATCTATTTTGTCTCTTGTACATATAAAATATTAGTTTTTCTCCTAATCATTATATCTACTTCCTCTATTGCTTTAATAGTGAGAGTTCTTATGCTTCATATTTAAAATCTTAAACTATTAATTTTCCTATAATATTTTATCTTATTCAACTTATAGGGTGAGAATTCTTGCTTATTTAATACTACATCCAAGTTCTCCTTGCTGATATGTTATAATTGGATCCTATAACACGAACTCTTGTATATTTATCACTATACTCAAATTTTGAAGATGTAGCAATCCTTGCCGAGATATTACAGTAGGACTCTATAATATATTTCTTCTTGGAACAATCTAATATTAGTATAATAATTTAATAGATTCATTTATTAAATATTTACTTCAGTTTAACGGTGATTGATAATCTAATATAATTTTTCTTTTTTATTCAGGTTTGACATTGATTATGATGGGATTAATTCGTCACACGGAAAGTTAAAAAATATGTTGAACGTTGATTTTTAATTATGTTTTAAATTTATATGATAAATGAATTTAAAAAATTATCCATCTTATAAATTAATCGGGCGAACTTTATGCATGTGATTTGAGCCTTTCCTTGGTGTTTGAATTAGACGCATGGGCATGAACGTAAGGTTTGTATTATTTGTCTTGGAATTGTTTTTTCAAGAGATGTAAACTACTAAGCGGTGCGATCGAGTTTTTGGGCGCATGGCTCCATAAAGAAGAGGCAATTACACTATTCTACATCGTGCTTCGGTAAAAGAGCATTCTCATTAATTTTCTTGCATGCCTCTTTTTTTCAATCTTTCATTCTCCCGTGAGTCGAAAAAGATCTACTAGCATACCTTCAACACTATTGTTGCACAAGCAAAGATCTCTTAATAATTTGTTAAATATCACCTGGCGTGAATTTATCTAGAGGAGCTTCCTTTTTACCTTGTATGTTCAGGCAAATTAAATCATATTGATTTGGTAAATGAGCTAGCTTTAAATTTACCAAGCAAATGTTAAGTGAAAGAGAAATGGATTCATTTTATCAGATTAAATTACTGACTCAAAACACTTGCTGTCTCTCTCTCTCTCTCTCAAGACCATCGACGACAAACACAGTGCACATCCCAACAACGCAATCCTTCTCACGTTGCTTAATTAATATCATCCATTACTAAGCCAAAGACCATACAGCCAAATCCACACGCTAACTCTTACTTATTGGAACTAGAAGCAAGCAACCCCCATGTTCAAGCTGCCACGTCCCATGATCCGCGGCGCACCGATCCCGGCGCACAGGCTTTTGTGCTTCCGCTCCAGCATCACCTCGCCAGCGGAAGCCTCCGCTCCGACGCCGCCGGAAGATGAGCTACTTCCGGTGCTGTCCTGGATCTCTCCTTCATATGCTGCTGCTTCTGCTGCTGTTCCTGCACGACAGCCACAGGACTCACCTCACTCGCCTCTTGGGCTAAAGAAGCCATCTCCTGCCCTTCCTCTGCTCTGCTCTGCTCTGCTACGGCTGAGGGGAAGAAGTGGGTTGAAGGAGACGTATAAAGGGATAAGATCCAGAAGTTGGGATGGACACACGTGATATTCCATATGGCGAAACGTACCGGTATATCTTGTCACATCGCCATGCCGAATTAACTTTAAAATTAATTAATGAATCAAGTATTCCTATTAAATGTGTTATCATATTTTGAACATTAGATGAAAAACGGTTTCACTTTTTAAATATTAAAATAAAAAAAATACACTTCGTCTAAAACATTTTGATAATTTCTTAAAGACGCATTTTAATGTCCAAAAGGTATATTAAAATTTTATATTTTTTAAAAGACGTATTTGATTCTAAATGTATCCCTCCCTAAATATATTACTTCTTTGCGATACATGCCAATCATATTTTATTTAAAATTTTATTTCATTAGTTTAGATTCACATAACCTTCCCATTTTTTTACCCATGAAAAATAAATATATTATCTCTCTGTTCGGTGAAAATAATTTGTTTAACTCAATTCAGCGTTAACAAATCTCGTCGAAAACTTTAAAAGTCGAAACCCAACCCATCTTGTCTATCTGTCACTTACTAATAAGCTTTCTCTCTCCTATTCGAGTTTAGGGTTTAATTTTGCCTTATTATCCCTTGTCTTGTCGATCCTGCTCATCTCCCTGTTCTCCTATTGTAAATTATACTCTGCTTCATAATGACACTAGAATGTATTTCAACATATAGATTATCTCTAAAGTATGTGTTCTAGTTAAACACTGTGGATAATCAAGCTACCAGTTTACGAATTACTGACGTACATGCTTCTCGAAAATAGTCGTCCGGAGAGATAAAGAGATCTGAAAAGCACTTAAAAAGAAAATTAGAATGACACCAGGGGATCCCGACAAACCACTTCGACACTCAAGTTAGGGTTTTGCATGAGGAAGGAGTTTAATGACTTGAAAAAATTAGGATTGATGTGTGCATACCTATGCCCATGGGTATAGACAATATTTTATAGAGTTGATATCTGAAATATTAACATTCGTTTAAGAAATATTCTGAGATACGAGATTCTATTTCTTTATATGTATTCGTTTAAGAAATATTTTGAAATATTTTTCTAATCTAAGGATGAATTGGCTTTATAACTTTATCTCGTATGACACGTGAAGGTAATAGATTTCTGTCACATCACTCCAATTAGTCTAATCGAAGGAGGCATAGTTCGATTGACTGGACTGTGTTGAGTTGTCATTGGGATACATTGATGAGGTGTCATCGCTTCGCTCCATATGGATGAAGTGGTCATAATAAAATCTTGAGCTTGGGGCTAGGTGTAAGGCTATGTCATAAGCTCAGGGCTCGGTGCTCTAGATCTGTCGTAAAGTTAAGTCTCGAGTTTAGGGCTCGGTATGCTAGGTCTATCGTAGGCTAAGTCGTAAGCTCGAAGCTCGGTGCTCTAGGTCTGTCGTAAGATAAAGTCGCAAGCTCAAGGCTTGTTGCTCCAAGTCTATCGTAAGGCAAACTTGTGAGCTTGGTGCTTCGGGCCTGTCGTAAAGCAAAGTTGCGAGCTTGGGGCTCGGTGCTCTGGGTCTATCATAAGGCAAAGTCATGAGCTCAAGGCTCGGTGTTCCAAGCCTATCGTAAGACAAAGTCGCGAGTTCGGGACTCGATGTTCCGAGCATGTCGTAAGGCAAAGTCACGAGATCAAAGCTCAGTGTTTCGGGCCTATCATAAGGCAAAGTCGTGAGCTCGGGGCTCGATATTCTGGGTCTGTCGTAAGACAAAATCACGTGCTCGAGGCTCTGTGTTTTGGCCTATTGTAAGGCAAAGTCGTTAGCTTGGGGCTTGATGCTCAGGGCCTATTGTAAGGAAAAGTCACGAGCTTGGAGCTTGGGACTCGGTGCTCTAGGTCTATCGTAAAGCAAAGTCCCGAGCTCGAGGCTCGGTGCTCCGGGCCTGTCATAAGATAAAGTCGTGAGCTTGGGGTTCGGTGTTCTGAACCTATCATAATGCAAAGTCGCGAGCTTGGAGCTCGATATTCAAGATAAAGTCATAAGCTCGAGGCTCGATGTTTTAGGCCTGTCGTAAGGCAAAATCGAGAGCTCGGAGCTCGGTGTTCTGAGTCTGTCGTAAGGCAAAGTCGCGAGTTCAGGGCTCGATGTTTCGAGCCTATCGTAAGGTAAAGTCATGAACTCGGGGTTCGGTGTTCTGGGTCTGTGGTAAGACAAAGTCGCGAGCTCAAGGCTCGATGTTTCGGGCCTATCATAAGGCAAAGTCGCAAGCTTGGGGTTCGGTGTTTCGGGCCTGTCGTAAAACAAAGTCATGAGCTTGGGGCTCGGTATTTCAAGTCTGTCGTAAAACAAAGTCGCGAGCTCGAGACTGGGTGTTTCGGCCTGTCATAAGGTAAAGTCACGAGCTTGGGACTTGGTTTTCTGAGCTTGTCGTAAGGCAGAGTCACAAGCTTGGGCTAGATGCTGCAGGCTTGTCGTAAGGCAAAGTCGCAAGCTCAGGGCTCAGTGCTCCAGGCCTATTGTAATGCAAAGTCGTGAGCTCGAGACTCGGTGCTCCGGCCTGTCGTAAGGCATAGTCGCGAGCTTAGGGCTCTGGACCTGTTGTAAGGCAAAGTCGTGAGCTCGAGGCTCGATGTTTCGGGCTTGTCGTAAGGCAAAGTCACGAACTCAGGGCTCGGTATTCTAGGCTTGTCGTCAGGCAAAGTCGTGAGCTCAGGGCTTGGTGGTCTAGGCCTATCGTAAGATAAAGTCACAAGGTTGGGGCTCGGTGTTCTAGGCCTGTCGTAAGGCAAAGTTGCGAGCTCGGGCTCAGGGCTCGATGCATATGATTGAGTTAAAGTGCTAGAAGGAGGAGTGAATAGTGCTTTATCGCTTTTTCACTCTTTGAACAATTCATGCGTAAAATGAAAGTATGCAAAAATAGAAAATGCAACGGAAATAATAAATAGGAATATTTTTATTTTTACTTGATTTATAGTCACAAACTATTACTCCAAGACCCACAATCCGTGATCATTTTCAACGGACAATTCACTATAAAAACTCCTCTCTTATGACAAGGAGTTTTTACTTTACAAAATGTGTTAGGATTGGTAAACTTATACCGTCCTAATCTCTTAAGTACAAAAAGAAACAAAGAAATTACCGATTGAGATAATTAGGCTTGTAGTTGTCGATGCAGCTCCTCGGCATTACGACGACGTATTGGATCGAGTGTTTGTGTGCAGGAGGTAGTTGTAGATGTGTATTCAGTTGATATTAGGGTTTCCCCTCGCAACTGCTTATAAATCCTTATTCGGGCGCTTGGAAGGACTTCCAGGCGCCTCCACATCATCCCGTCGATCCACTTTCGAAGCTGACTTGGCATCTTCCGGGGGCCTGTATCCCTTCCGGGCGCTTAGATGCTGACATAGAGGTTATTGAATCAACTTTGACTCCGCAATACCTTATACATATCTGGGCACCTCGAACCTTTCCGAGCATTTGGTGGTTGAGGTGTCCCGACCACTAGGATTCTTCCACCTCATCTACCTTGTAGGCCCATTCCACTGACGTCCGATCACCTGGATCCCTTCCAGGTGCTTGGACCGTTCGATCACTTGGATCCAGATAAGGACGCCTAGAACACAAAGTTCCAACCCCTCCTTTCCTGCATTACAAGTTAGTTCAAAAATAAAATAACAGGAAGGAAAATAATTTTACAAACTGTTCGATCTTGACTTTGAGTTTCCAATGAAATTCATAGGTCAGACTAAAGCCTACTATTCCCCTTACCGGGAACGCGCCCTTACCCACTACACTAAGGAGAAGTTACCTTTTGCCAACCCGATCCTCGGCCTCCAGGGTTTCCACTGTCAAATGTTGCTAGGCTCTCTAGACTCGCCTAGACTTTCTACCTAGTGCTCTGATCTGCCAATTCTTCCTACTCAATCGTCCAAACCAGGACTTACTTGCCCAGTCCTCCAAATAAGGTCTTCCTTACCCAATCCTTCAGATCAGGTCTTCCTTGCCCAGTCCTCCAAACCATGTCTTTCTTGTCCAATCATCCAAATTAGGACTTCATTTGCCTAGCCGCAACTAGGACTTCCCTGTGCTACCTACATAGTTAATTCAGCTTATTAGTCCACTTCTCAAACTTAACTTGAACCTCCATTGCTATTATCAAAACTCAGGTTCAATCATCTATGCTCCTCCTTACATTAACAATCTTGCCATTTTTTATTATGGCAACCTAGGTTCCAAGTTAAGTAAAACATTTACATTAATAGAAATAAGTCATCATAGTCAATAACAAAAATTTTAAAAACTTAAAGTTTTAACTCCGCTTGACTTAGGATTCTCCCCTTAAAGTTAAGGTCTACTTAGAAAAATATTTTTGAAAACAACTTATTTTTCTTTCTCCCTCTAAACTTGGCATGATTTTTTACTTTGTCAATTTGGTTAAAAACCATCCAAGTCAAGTTTAACTTTTGAAAATATTTTGTAAATATTGATCATATTTTATAAATATTTTGAAATAATAATTTTGAACTTAATTTTAAAATTATTTGTAAACAAAAAATATTAAATATTTTGAAAAAAAATTTTTAGTAATTTATTTAAAAAAATTCAAGGCAATTTTCAAGTCATTTTCCAAGTCGTCTTCTATGTTAATTTTAAAATTTTGACCATATTTTTTAATTTAATTTGACCATACTCTCCCCCTTTAACATAATAAAAATAGTTATTTAAAAATTTGAGGGTGTTTTTAAAAAAAAATGAAACCAAAATCATAAAATTTTAATTACGTAAAAAATTAGATTTGAGTCCAAGCATGTCATTTATATAATATATAAAACATAAAATACTTAGATAAATTTTTTTATCCTTTAGGCTCATGTCTGACTTATTGGTATTGACTGACTATCAAAAGATAGTAACTTGACCAAGTTAGTCAAGTTTAAATGTATCATTCTAGCTAGCCTTTATTAAGTAGGAACACTTAACTTAATCTATATTTTTTATTTTTAGCCCAAGTTTATTTGGATGCACGGACATAAACATCGAAAACCCAAACTTTTACCCTATGCATCTCACACCGTTCTAGGTTTCACAATAGATAAGCAAGTTATATATAGCGTGCTTTGTGAGATGCGATAACCTAAGTCTATAGGTGCATGATCTCTACTAGGAGTGCCTAGACTAAGGCCAATTTTTATTTTTTTACTTTTGAAAAAAAAATAGAACTACATTTTTCAAAGACAAATATAATTTTGAAAACACTTTGAAAACTAAGTAATAGTAGATTTGAAAATCATGAGTTTGAAAAAAATTATGAAAAGAGATGTTTTAAAATTTTATACTTAGTCTACCAAGTACATTGCTAATTGTGAATAGTAATGCTATAAGAAAATATAAGTCAATGCACTAAATAGTAAATGAGTTAGAGTCAACACTATATCACTAGAGTCAAAATACAACTCAATAATAAAACAAGCTATTATTAATGGGGTCTACTAGGGATGGTGGATGAGGGTGGCCCATGCCCCAAGATTTGAGCATGTCCATCATCTCAGCATGCCTAGCTCTACCCTGCTCCTCCTAGACTCTCATACTGACAATCTGCTAGTCAGTGTCTGGTGACTGACAGACTAGTGACTGACTCCTTAAGTCTAATCACTCTCTTCTCTAGAGTGATAGGAGGTGGAGGTGGAGGGGATCTAAAGAAGGTTAGTTAAGTCGATGTCATCCTCCTCATCCTCGGTTATCAGTTGTGGCTGAGGCTGGTTCTCCTATCTCTAAGACAAGATTCCATCCTCATCTATATGGACCCCAACTAAGGAGAAGTTTCTAATACCTAACATGTCAAACTCACTAGCTGGTTTGACTTCACCTGAGGTGATGTCAAACTCAAGTGATACTAGGAGTGAAGTCAAAATGTGATAGTAGGGTATATGTACCCTCCTGCTAGTGGTGACACTAGATGAAAAGATGATGGTATGAAATATATGTCAACTAATATCTATGTCTAACCTATGATGTAGTACATATAAAAGAAATATATGAAAAGATCACATCATCGTGATATCCCTATAGTCAGGGGCAGAATACAAGTCACTAAGACTTGTATAGAACATAGTCCTGTACTCTGAGTCTGACTGATAGAAACTAGGTCACTGTAGGGATCCTCTCCTCTCCAAAAAAGTATGAATGCATGATGTCTAATGTGATATGTGAGTAGGGATCACCAAAAGATCCATCCCTAGGGGCTAGCAGATAAATGGACATAATGAATGTCTAAGTCCTAAGTGCTCTCTAATCATGGTGGGAGATAGGATAAAATCTCTCCCTACAACTCGGGTGGAGTAGGTCAGATCATCGATCTGAACTAGGTTATTGTACAGCTCGACACATAAATCTGTATTAACCGGGCTAGTACAATACACTAGTCTCTGTAGGCTGTAATGCTCTATGACCTCCATGGAAGGTATGCATGAACATACGAAAAATATCCTACATAAATATCTAGAATGCAGGGGTACAAATGTCAATGATGCAAATCTAATCCTATGTTCCTCAGAAGAGAATCTAGGATCTGTACTAGGGGTACTAGAAGTCCCAACCTCAGTAGTCTTCCTCTTAATCCTAATGCATAAATTAAGATTTTAACTAAGAAAAAATAATTTAATTGACTTTAGGATTGTTCAGGGACTTACCTAGGCATATTGGGTCAAAAAATAAAGAATTGACGACCTAAAAACCTTGACAGCAGGCGTAGGAAGAAGGCTTTTGGAGGTTGGAAGTAGATTTTGGGAATCTTGGAACTTAGGTCTCGGGCACCTATATAGACGTGATCCAGACACCTGGATTCTAATCAGGGTGCTTGGATTTTTTGCGGTGCGGGGCGCTGAATTTTTTCAAGCGCTTGGATTCTAAAAATTGAGGGCACCTGCATGAAACTATGGGCGGTGTTCGAAAAGGCTTTGGATTTATATCCAAGCTTCTGGATTACGTTGGACGCTTGGATTACGTTGAAAGTTAATTAAATTTTAAAGGTTTAAGTTTTTAAAAATTAATTAGAAAATTTAATTAATTATTAAGTTTAAGTTAAGTTAAGTTTAATTAAGAAATTAATTAAGTTGATTTAAAAATTAATTAATTAAGTTTAAAATTAATTAATTTAAGTTAAAAGTTAATCAGTTAAGTTTAAAAATTAATTAAGTTAAGTTTAAAATTTTTTAAGATTAAGTTAAAGTTAAGTTTAATTAAAATTTTTAATTCCATCTCACCCATTTCTAGATTATCAAATAGTTAATCCTATAGATTATGTGAGATGATTTTTAATTTTTAATCTTAATTAATTGAATTATGATTATTTAAGATTTGATTAATCTTGAGTTAGATTCAAGTTTAACCATTTGACTAATTAAGTGTGTATTTCAAAAATTAGCTTCTAGATAGTGGCGAGGCACAGGGGCCTTCTTGGGTATCGAAACAATGACCACCTTCTAAGACAAAACTAGTTCGAGAAATTATACACTTAGCTAATCTAGGGAAAAACTTTAGTCTAACTAGTCTAGGGTTTAGCGAGGTAGCTTCGGTTAGTTTCACTCAGCTAAGTAAACCAAATAGGGTACTCCTTACCCACTTGACTACTTAAACTGGTTTTTCTAGTGTAATATCATCTCGCCCCACCCTGGTACTAGGTTGTGCAAGTATTAATCAAATTTGTATCCTTAACTAGCCTAGGTTCAATCTAAGTATAATAAGAATAAAAAATAAAAAAATCAAAATCAAATAATTTTTATCTAACACGTATGGTTTTGGATCCCCTAGATTATGCCCCCTATTGGGTCTGATCAAATAGTGTATTTGATCCTTGGGAGTCCAGTATTGGTTCAGTCCAACTGGATTGGTCAAGTTGGACTTTGGAACTCATGCTTGGACTTAAGATTTCTTAGGTTTGATTTACAAGCGACAAATAAAACCTATGTCTTGCTTTATGTCCAAGCCTAAATCTGTTGTACACAACCCTTTGAGTTCCAAGCATCATATCAAGATACTTGGAGCCCGAAGTAAACTTTTTCAAAGATCTTTTCAGATTGTCAATTTGAAGTTTCAGATTAGAATTTTCTTCCTCAAATTTAACTTGAGTTGAAATTCTAGCCTGAACATTTTCAGTTGACAAGCTGATGTTAACTTTCTCCTTGAGGAGTGCTACCTCCTTTTGGAGAGAGTTAACTTAGACACTGGACTTTGTTAGTTTCTTAGTCAAACAGTAAATTATTGAGTATAATTTATCAGTCAAATTATTACTTACAATGCTATTGGGAACCTTCTGAATCAAATATGGATCTATGGCTCGAATTTGATTCAACTTCTGACTCTGTGTCTAATTCATCTCGGTCTTAACAATCTCTTCTCTTGCTGGGAGAGCTAGGAAGCTTGTGTTTGCTTCCTCCTCTGAGTCTTCTGAGGAGAACACATCCCAGGTGGTCTTGAACGCTTTCTTCTTAATTTTACGCTCCTTCTTGATTAGGGCAATCAGCCTTGAAATGCCCCTTCTCGTTGCAACCGTAGCAGGTGAGTTCGGTCTTGTTGGTTGGTGTTTTGGTTGAGCTTGCCTTTTGAATCATTTTCTTCATCTCGGATCTCCGAACTCTTCACTTCTTCTTGAACTATTTTTTGAACTAGATTAACTAGTTCAGTAGCAACCTCGTCGTTGCTTTCAGAACCTGATGAATCTTCGGATTGTTCCTCAGTTCATCATCTTATTTTTCAATCCTTGGTTTGACTTGCAACAAGAGCAATCCCTTTCTCAACTGGATTGACATTAGTTTGTTCGTGCAGTTTAAATTCTAAAAAGAGTTCATCTAATTTAATTTTTGAAAGGTCCCTAGAGACCTTATATGACATCAACCATTGATGCCCACAAGGTGTTCCTAGAAAACACTTTCAATGTGTACCTGATTATGTCTCAGTTCTCCATGGGTTGTCCTATGGCATGGAGTCCATTGAGCAGATCCTAAATCCGTGCATGTAGCCCACTCATGATTCACCTTCTTGCATCTTTATGTTGTATAATTTGTTCAATAGAAGGTTGTGCTTGCTCACTTTGGTGTCTGACGTTCCTTCATGTAGCTCGATGAGTTTGTCCCATAAATCTTTTGCACTTATAAAGGACCAACCTGGTTGAGCTCTTCCTTTGTTAGACCACATTATAGTGTATGGGTTGCCTTGGCGTCAGCTTCAATTTTTCGCTTTGTAGTTGCACCCCACTTCTCACAAGGTTGTGGAATGTCATCGTTGTCTATTGGAAGTGTGAATCCTATTTGGATCACAATCCACATTTCCATCTATGTTTTGAGGTGGTACTCCATTCTACGCTTCAAGTAGATGAAGTCTTCTCTTGAGAATAATGGAGGTCTGGCGATGTACTATAGCCTTCTTAATGGGTCATTTATCTTGCACAAAAAAAATCACAAAAAATATATCAAGACTTGGCCTTGGATTAGTAGTGTGGGAGAAATGAAAATAAAAAAAATTAGAGCGAAAAAATGAAAAATCTCGATTAGTGGTGGCACTAAAATTGAGCACCCCTCGCTCTTATACCAATTGTAGGATCGAGTTAGAGCACTAGAGGAGGTGAATAGTACTTTATCGCTTTTTCACTCTTTAATCAATCGTGTTTAAAATAAAAGTATGTGAAAATAGAAAGTGCAGTAGAAAGAATAAATAAAATACTTTTATTTTTACTTGGTTCACAACCACAAACTGCTACTCTAAGGCCTACGATCCATGATCGTTTTCGACGGACAATTCACTATAAAAACTCCCCTCTCACGAGAAGAGTTTGTCGCTTTACAAAATGTGTTAGGATCAATAAACTTATACCATCCTAATCTCTTAAGTACAAAAAGCAACAAAAAATTACTGACTGAGAGTACTTAGGTTTGTAGTTGTCGGTGCAACTCCTCGACGTTACGACGATGTACTAGATCAGTGTTTGCCCGTAGGAAGTCATCGTAGAAGTGTATTGAATTGATGTTAGGGTTCCCCCTCACAGTTGCTTATAAAGCCTGATCCGGGTGCTTGGAAGTCCTTCCACCTCCATCATCCCGTCGATCCACTTTCGACACTGACTTGGCATCTTCCAGGTGCATATATCCCTTCTAGGCGCCTGGATATTGACGTGGAGGTTGTCGGATCAACTTTGACTCTACAACGCCTTATCTTTAGACACTTAAAATCTCTCTGGGCGCCTGGAGGTTGAGGTGTCCCGACCACTAGGACTCTGCCACCTCATCCGCCTCGTTGGCCCATTTGACTAACGTCCGATCGCCTGGATCCCTTCCGGGTGCCTGGACCATTCGATCGCCTGGATCCAGATAAGGGCGCTCGGAACACAAAGTTTCAGCCCCTCCTTTCTTGCATTACAAGTTAGTCCAGAAACAAAATAACAGGAAGGAAAATAGTTTTGGTAAACTGTTTGGTCTTGACTTTAGATTTTCAGTGAAACTCTAGGTCAGACTGACGCCTACTATTCCCCTTACTAGGAATGCATCCTCACCCACTCCACTTGGGAGAAGTTACCTTTTGCCAACCAGGTCCTCCAGACTCGTTGGACTTTTGCTCAGCCTTGATCCTCAGCCCCCAAGGTCTTCCACTGCTAGACGTCCAGTCCTCCAAATCCGCTAGACTTTTTGCCTGGTGCTCTGATCTACCAAGACTTCCTGCCAAGTCCTCCAACCAAGACTTTCTTGCTCAGTCCTCCAAACCAGGTCTTCCTTGTCCAATCCTATAAATTAGGACTTCCTTGCCCAGTCCTCCAAACCAGGTCTTTCTTGCCCAATCCTCCAAATCAAGACTTCCTTTGCCTAGCCGTAACTAGGACTTTTCTGTGCTACCTGCACACTCAATTCATCTCATTAGTCCACTTCTCAAATTTAACTTGAACCCTTTGTCATTATCAAAACTCAGGTTCGATCATCTATGCTCCCTGCACATGGTGTTCTAGGCTTATCAAGGCAAAGTCACGAGCTTGAGGCTTGGTATTCTGAGCCTGTCATAAGGCAAAGTTGCAAGCTTGTGGTTTAGTGTTTTAGGCCTGTTGTAAGGCAAAATCGCAAGCTCGGGGGCTCGATGTTCCAGGCCTGTCATTAGACAAAGTCATAAGCTTGGGGCTTGGTGTTCTAGGTCTGTCATAAGGCAAAGTCGCAAGTTCAGAGGCTCGATGTTCTAGGTCTGTCATAAGGCAGAGTCGTGAGCTCGGGGCTCGATGTTCCGGGCCTATTACAAAGCAAATTTGCAAGCTTGGGGCTTGGTGTTCTGAGTCTGTCACAAGACAAAGTCGTGAGCTTGGGGCTCGATGTTCTGGGTCTGTCATAAGATAAAGTTGCAAGCTCGGGGCTCCGTGTTCCAGGCTTATTGTAAGGCAAAGTCATAAGCTTGGGGCTCAGTGTTACGAGCATGTTGTAAGGAAAAGTTACGAGCTCGGGGTTCGGTGTTCTGGGTCTATCGTAAGGCAAAGTTGCGAGCTCAGGGCTTAATATTCTGGGCCTATCGTAAGGTAAAATTGTGAGCTCGGGGCTTGGTGTTCTGGGCCTGTCTTAAGGTAAAGTCACGAGCTCGGGGCTCGATATTTCAGGCATATCGTAAGGCAAAGTCACGAGCTCAAGGCTCGGTGTTTCAGGCTTGTTGTAAAGCAAAATCATGAGCTTGGGGCTCGGTGATCCAGGTTTGTCATAAGGCAAAATCACGAACTTGGGCCTCGATGTTCCGGGCTTGTCATAAGGCAAAGTCCCGAGCTCGGGGCTCAGTGTTCCATGTCTATTTTAAGACAAAGTCACGAGCTCAAGGCTCGATGTTTCAGGTCTGTCATAAGATAAAGTTGCAAGCTCAGGACTCGATGTTTTAGGCACGTCTTAAGGCAAAGTTGCGAGCTCGGGGCTCAGTGTTCCAGGCCGTTAATATCCTGGATCATCATGGAAAATATTTGGTAATACTATATTTCTAACATTGATGAAATGGTTTAAATTTGTCAAGCCCTTCATTGGCAAGGTCGGCCCGTCGTCAACTCCAGGCTATAGATTCACTAGTAATGGAAGAGACCACTGGATTTTACAATTTGTCCGCAACTATGTCCTAGTCTAGGGAGATCAGGCCCTAAGAAAGGTAATTGCTGATGGATGTCACTAGTTCAAGACTAAGAGAGTTTTTGGAAGCACCTGAGAGTTTCTAGAGACACTTCAAGTGAACAAATATTAAATGAAACAATAATGTAAGGATTAGTAATCTGATGAATGAATTATAAGATAAAGATTATTAAAGAAAATATCTTGATGATCCGGAGAGAGGCTTATGCTCAATGTTAAGGCTCTACTTCAATAATGGTAGGAATGACTCCTTGTTTGGCATTTGTTAGAGAGTATATGTCTTGAGACGACACCATCGCAATTGCAGTGATAGCCAAATCATTTTTTTTTTCAAAAAATTACACTTCACTTTGATCTTATAGGAAGCATTCTCCAACTTATTCGTCGTATGTGTGGCGTCATTTTGGATCTATAGAGACCAACCGAAAATCTCCTGAGCTCCCTCTAGGAGCTCCTTATTCCCGTTGTAGGAGTGCATCATCCGAAACTGCTCGACTCTGAGCTTGTGCATGATCCACACAATCTGGAAGTATATATACTGGGAAGGTGGGAGGTCGACCTTGATGGCGTCAACCTCCAACCAAATCAGGAACTAACAAACCTTGACTCCCTTGAGATCCTTGATGCCGCCATACTTGATGATGTCAGAGACCTTGGTCTCGTAGTAGATGAGGTACTCGAATTTGATGTAGCAAGGGTTGTCGAAATCGACAGAGAAGCTTCCGTTGGAACTCAGGGAGAAGGACTTGACCATGTCAGGGAGGAGGCCTGGGGGAGGCTATACCGAGGGAGGAGATCGTAGATGGTGATGCTGTTAGAAGTCGAGGAGTGGCCTTCGACGGCAGCGAGGGAGAGAAGGAAAAGATAGGAGAGGAGGAGGAACAAGAAGAAGTGAGAAGAAGACGAGGAAGAATAGAAGATCGGCATCGCGTCCTAGAGGACGAGTCAGGTCAAGATTTGGGGAGGAAGGTTCAAGAGTCACTGCGTAGTTGCATTTCTTCCCATCGGAGACGGCGGTCAAGGGGGACCGGAGAGGGGAGATAAGGAATCAAAGATCGATCAGAGGGCGATATGGATTTAGACGGTAACTAAGGGGAGATGGAGGAGAAAGAGAGAAGAGGAGATCGAATATATAAGGTTTCATCGATGAGGAAGAAAAGAAACTTAGGATTTTGATAGGCGGAGATGGATCGCATGCTATCAAAGAAGATTTTTCTTGTTGCCAAATCCCACGGCAGCACCAAGGAAAATAAAAGAAAATCAAGAAGAATTTTTTCTAGTGTCATAGTTATTACCTCGCCGTAGCTTTTCTCTCCTACAGACTCATGATTGTCATTAGTTCTTTTGGTGTTAACCATCGTAGCGTCTCAGCTCAGAGTTTCCATAGATGGTGTCAATTTATTTTGGCCAATACACTATGGATGATCAAGCCACCAGTTTACGAACTACTAACATGCACGCTGTTAGTACCGATGGAATCAAAATATCTCCACAATGGTATGATATTATCCACTTTGAGCTTAAGCTCTCATGGTTTTGTTCTTGGGCTCTCCCCAAAAGGCCTCATACCAATGGAGATACTTTCCATCCTTTTAACTCCATGATCTTTTCCATGTACTTTAGATGTGGGACTATATTTGCACCCTTGCAACCCAACAATTCCCCCCTCAAACAAAGGACCACAGGCCCCCCTCAACGTTGTTTTTGATGTCTAAATCCTCGACCCACCAGGATTTTTTGCCCCTCGGTCCACCCGACCTACTAGGACTTCCCACCTAGCCGCAGCTAGGACTTTTTGCCCCTCGGTCCACCCGACCTACTAGGACTTCCCACCTAGTCGCAACTAGGACTTTTTGTCTCTCGGTCCACCCGACCTACTAGGACTTCTCACATGGTGTCTGGTCCTCTTGATTCAGACACGGGAGCACCCACTTCCTTTGTTTAAGGTTCAAACCACATGGTTAGATCTGGATCATGGCTCATCCGGCGGTTAGTCCGGTGAAGAGTGGTTTCGCTCTGATACCACTTGTTAGTACCGATGGAACCAAAATATCTCTACAATGGTATGATATTATCCACTTTGGGCTTAAGCCCTCATGGTTTTGTTCTTGGGCTCTCCCCAAAAGGCCTCATACCAATGGAGATATTTTCCATCCTTTTAACCCCATGATCTTTTCCATGTACTTTAGATGTGGGACTATGTTTGCACCCTTGCAACCCAACACACGCTCCTCGAAGATTATCGCCCAGAGAGATGAAGACCTGAAAAGCACTCAAAAAGAGAGCTAGAATGCCGCCGGGGGTGAGTCCCGGCAAGCCACTCCAACGTTCAAGTTAAGATTTTGCATGAGGAAGGAGTTTAACGACTTAGAGAAATTAGGGTTAATATGTGCATAGCTGTGCCCATGAGTATGGAAAACTTTTTATAGAGTTGATTTTTGAAATATTAGCGCCCCTTTAGAAAATATTCCAAGATATGAGATTCTGTTCTGATATACGCGTTCGTTTAAGAAATATTCTGAAATATTTTCCTAATCTTGAGGATGAACCAGCTTTATGTCTTTATCTCGTATGACACATGGAGGTAACAGATTTCTGCCACATCAGTATGTATTCGATTTCTAATGTAGTTCCCATGTATTGCATATGTTTAGGGTACATTAACTTGCATTCTTGGATATTTTGTAAAGTTTAGGGTTCCATAGTTGCATGTGACCTCACTATTTAGGGTCTAGAATTTAGGGTTTGTGATCAAAATTCATTGGATTTCAAAAACTAGCACTGTGGTGCTACTGTTCAATAACCAACACTCTTGGATTTCAATGAGCAACACCATCTCGAAGAGTAACATTGGTAAATTGAACATTTTGTATATATTTATTTGTGTATTATTTTCTTTTAATACATATAAAATTTCTATAAATCTTGTAGATATTGTAAATGATTTTCAAAATCTACATAGATTCAATTGAGTTGAAGTCATCTATCAATTTATTGCTCCTCAATTATCTATAATCAAGGACCTTTTTTCATAAAGTAAGACATATCAAACAACCTTATCAGTTTCCTACCTAAAAGGATTTGCCAATCTTTTGATTGTAAGAGTTTCTTTTTTAATGGTAAATTTAATTTTGTTTATATGGACATTAATATGTATATAACACTCCGTATTATAAAGCATGCATGGTTTTTGGAGCATGTCCCAATCCAAAAATCATATAATATGGAAAGTTCATGAATAAATAAGTGAAGGTCTACTCCTTCACGTATTAGTAAGGTAAGAGTTTTGTTGGACTAAGTCTCATCTGAACATGTAAATATCGAAGACTGTTAACTAAATTTATTTCATTTAAAGGTTCTAAATAAAATTTTCTAAATTGATAGGTTATTATTGAACTAGTCCTACCCCAGCTGAAATTACAATGTTTGAGAATCTCCCTTACCTCAATGATACTCCACATTCATTAGAGGCATCACCATTATATGTTATGGAAGTCAAATGCCCAAGTGATAATGAATGCCCCAACTACATTATTCATCAGAACCAAATCAAGGAGCTAATAACGAAGAACATCCAGCTAATGAACTGGTGAAAGAACTACTTGAAATAATAAATGATCAAGACAATATTGGTTGAATCAAGCAACTCCGTAGTCAATCCAAATCCTAAATCAGTTGCTTCTAGAGCCAAAACTAGGAGAGGGCGTGATCGAACTCGCTATGATTACAGGCATACTCCTATTGATAGTCTTATTTGGCACAAGCTTTTACCTTAAAGGAAGAGAAGTAACATGCACATCTATGAGCCTTTTGAGAACATAACAGGACAAAGAGTAGAAGCTGTTGTGGATAGGAGAAAAGAAAATTTGATATAGATGATATGCAAGAACAGGGAAATATTATCTCAATTTTTAAAGATAATTCTAAAGAAGAAGCTGAGGAGGAGGTAGTAAGGATTTCCAAAGTTAACAAAATGAGATTGGAAGCCATTGTCATAAGTCTATATTTACACTTCAATTAGTTTGAGTAGTTTGATTTCAATCACTATTTACATGTGTGTTTGGTTTATGGTAGTATGTTAAGAAACAATTTAAGACTCCTAAGAAGAAAAAACAAGATGAAGATGTGACCTACGTGTTAAATACATTACAAAAAATAAAGTATGGTAGATTTTAAAACACGTGAGGAAGCATATTATTGTTTAACTATAGCTTCCTTCTTCTATGGTATAAATGGTAATGTTTTTATAATAGAGGAATTAATTGATACTTATTGTTCAATTCTGTTTAGGAGGGGCTCATCATCTAGTAGGCCATACAGCAAGGTTGTATATTGTTTAAATAATATATAATATTTGAATATATTATATTAATTGGTTACTTATGTATATCTTTGCACAATTGTAGTCAACATCAAAATGTTTATTGATGTTTCTCATGACACATATAATAAAGATCAATATGAAAGAGGAAGGAGTTAGGTATATTTTTATACCTATGAACATTGATAATGCACACTTTCACTTGCTGTGTATCAACACAAAATCAATGACATTCCATTATTACACTCTCTTGCACATAATAGTAATCATCATTAGTTTTTGAAGCAGTGGTGAGTATACAATATTCATGTTTATCTTAGAATTACAGCATAAATTATAGTATATATTAGTTTTTCCATTCCATTCTTATAGGTATTCGAATTAAAAGAATATTCTTAGAGAAACTTACTACTATTCATCCTGACTTAGAATATCACCATTCCAATGATATATGAGTCTCTGTCACAGTCGGTTGCCCACAATAAAAAATCAGGTAAGTAATAGAGAAACAATATGAATATGTCATTTTAAATTAAATTTGAAATACTAAATTGCTCGTGTTATTTACAACAATGTCTGTGACTTTTTTATGATGCAATACATTAGATATTTGCTATATAATATGAAGATGGACTTTAAACAAGCAGACATTAAAAAATTTAGAATTGATGTATCAGTATCAATTTTAAGAGACATGTTCTCAAAAAATTCTATTTAATTATCCATCTTGTTGTAACAAGAACATTTGGTTGGGATACAAAAGTTAAAATTGTGTAATTATATTACTTTTATCTATATTTATACAATACAATAGAGCTATGGTTTCATTAGTCTTGTGTGATTTGTATATTGTATTTGTAACAATCTTAATAATTGTATATAATAATTATATTATGGTTGTGTTATTAATGTTGTTAATCGATGAGTATTGAACAGTATGTATGAAATGTGAAGTTTATATTGAATTGTTATAGGAATCACTCTACTATCAAGCTAAATAGAATACACAATATCTATTGGCATAATGGTGGGTTGAAGGAGGTTCTCAAGATAAAGATCGCCAAATAACGGGAAGACAAAATACTAGCTTCAAGAGTGATGAACCCGAGAAGGAGAGGAGAAGCTTGATTTAAAATAAATGGGTTAGGATTTTGTCAAGTTTCAAGTTTTTTATTTCGAAACACTGTGGTGCTGGTTTTCGAATACCAGCACCAGAGTGGGGTTGATATTTGAAAACTAGCACCACAGTGCTCTAAAAGAACCATCACAACAGTACTAGTTTTGGAAGACCAGAACCACTCGAGACCATGATTGGACACTATGTATACATTCTACACACTATTATCTCCCATCCCATTTCAAGTTTTCTGAAAGCTAAGTCCCCTTGGTCTATCAATGAGTTTCAATCAAAACCCATTGTTAGAGAGCTCTAATCGGGCTCATTCCACCTCCTATGGCGTTTTATAGTGCCCTAAAATCTGATTGTGTCTTCCTTTATCATCTTAAAGCATTCCCAACATTTCTAAAAAGGTTTAGAAAGTTTTAAACTTTGTGTCAATTGACATGATCTGATAACTTTAATTTAGAAGCTCAAAACTAGGATTGGACACTATTAGGACCTTGCGAGCTATAAGGGGGGTTGAACAACTCAAATTACTTCGTTGTTGAGATTTGGCTACGAAAACCTTGAAGCGACACATGCACAAGGCAAACTCGGATGATTTTACTTGATATTCACCTCCTTGAGGCAATTAATCCAAGGGTCCACTCCTAGCTATCCACTTCTACTAAACTTTCTCCTTCTTGGTTAAAATTTAAAGGTGAAGAAACCTTCTTACAACAAGATTATAGAATACAACAGTAAAATGAAACAAGAAGAAGTTACAATGAGTTACTTGAGAGAGATGACTTCTTCTTCTTCAAATGCTTGCACCAATGAAAGAGGTTGAGCTCAAGATCTTCTCAGCAAAAAGGTTAGCAAGAAACGCTGGCTTGAGATGAGAACTCTGCTTGCAAAATGTTCCCATTTTGCTTTTATATAAAGGCTTAACTCGAATTAGGTTGCAAACTTCTTTTCAGCCATCAGTCGATTGATGCATACCATCAATCAATTAATATGATCTCTGATAAGTATTCATGTCATTGAACGACTACTGAATCTTCTAAAATCTGTCTGATTATGTCGACAATTTGAACATCAATCGATTAATATATCATATCAATCGACTGTTAGCAATCAGTCAAATCTTGTAAATGGATCAACCACTTCTATTTGATTTTTGATTGATATCAGTCAATTAATGCAACCAACAATCAATTAATAACATCAGTCGAATTGAACAGTCGCATTCAATGAGCTTCTATTCAGTTCCTGATAGTCATCAGTCGATTGATATCCACCATCAATTGATTGATGTCATCAATCGAATCGAAAAGTCATATTCGATAAGCTTCTATTCGGTTCCTGATTGATCAGTCGATTGATGTCCACCATCAATCGATTGATGTCCACCATCAATCGATTAATGTCATCAATAGAATTGAACAGTCGCATTCAACTTGCTTCTATTCAGTTACTGATAGATATTTGTCAATTGATGGTACCATTAATTACTAATAGTATGAATCGATTGGTTCTTCGATCAATCGATTGATTCTCTTCTGTTACCCCTTCTAAGAGTTGAATTAGCCTAAACTACTCTAACTTCGTTCCTAGATACCTAATGTTAGATGAACATCTTGTTCTCTAGACTTTCATGTCTGAAGCTTCCTCATCTCCTGGTCTTCATGCACCCTTACATCCGATTTACGATCTGCTCTAGTTTTTTCCTTTTGCCAAGAATCTGATTCTTAACCTTCTTGGACTTTTCATACCTTACATCTGGTCTTCCAACTTGCATGAACTTCCCCTTGCCAAGAATTTGATCCTTAACTTTCTTGGACTTTTTCTTGTACATTTGTCACACAAGTGAGATCTCATTTTATTAGCCTTAACTTAAATGTTATCGAACCTCAAAATTATATTCCTTGGACATGATTGCATTAACAAACACCATGTATACATTCTATACACTATTATCTCCCATCTCATTTCAAGTTTTCAGAAATCCAAGTCTCCTAGGTCCATCAATGAGTTTTGATCAAAACTCACTGATGGACTTAGAAATCGCTGATTGGCATCATTGCACATCATGTAGGCTAATGAGGTGCATAGGAGTCCGAATATGTCCTCTTTTACTGTTTTAAAGCATTTCCAACCGTGCTCAAAAACTTTTGAATGCTTCTGACCACTATGATGTTGGTCTTTGAGAACTAGCACCATAGTTGTGTTGAAATCCTCAAACCAGCAATATTGTGGTTCTACACACTATTATCTCCGATCTCATTTTAAGTTTTTAGAAATTCAAGTCCTTTTGAGTTTTGGTTAAAACTCACTGATGGACTTAGAGAACTCTTATCGAGCTCATTCCAACTCCTGTGGATTTTTATAGTTGCCTGGAGTGCGATTGTGCCTTCTTTTATCATCTTAAAGCATATATTCCCAACATTTCTAAAAAAAGTTTAGAAAGTTCCAGACTTTATGCCAATCGGCACAATCTGATAACTTTAATTTCTAGGATTGGAGACCATGTATACATTCTACACACTATTATCTCTCATCCCATTTCAAGTTTTCAGAAATCTAAGTTCCATAGGTCCATCAATTAGTTTCAATAAAAATCTATTAATAGTCTTAGAAAATTCCAATTGGAGTCATTCCACATCATGTAAGCTAATTAGACGCACAGGAGTCTGAATATGCCCTCTTTTACTTTAAGTGACATGTATACATTCTACACACTATTATCTCCCGTTCCATTTCAAGTTTTCAGAAATCCATGCCCCTTGAGTTTTGGTCAAAACTCAATGATTGACTTAGAGAGCTCTGATCAGGCTCATTTCAACTTCGTGGATTTCTACTATTGCCTGGAGTGCATTGTGCCTTCTTTTATCATCTTAAAGCATTCCCAGTATTCCAAAAAAAGTTTAGAAAGTTCTTGACTTTATGCCAATTGGCACAATTTGATAACTTTAATTTAGAAGCTCAGAACTAGGACTGGAGACCATGTATACATTTTACACAATCTTCCATCCCATTTCAAGTTTTCAGAAATCTAAGTCCCCTAGGTCCATCAATGAGTTTGGGTCAAAATTCATTGATAGATTTAGAAAGCTCCAATTGGAGTCATTCCATGTCATGTAGGCTAATTAGGTGCATAGGAGTCAGAATATGCCGTCTTTTACTATTTTAAATGATGGTGCAAGTAGCACCATATGATCAACTTGGGTTTTAATATTGACAAAGGGCCAAAGTTAAAGTTACTTGTGATCTAATGTACTGATCAAGTTTGCAGGAAAGTCCTAATTGAGCCTAGGTAAGGAAATCTTGATTGGAGGAACTAGGTAAGGAAGTCCTAGTTGGAAGGACTAGGCAAGGAATGTAGGGAATCCTATGCAACAAACAATAAAATTCACAGGGGAAATAGGATCCCAACGAGCGATCCATACAAAAGAAAACTCGTACAAAGTTTGATTTATCTATCTAATAGATCTATACCTTTAAAACGAGTCATTCTCTTATCCCTCTCATCCTCGGTTCGCCAGATCTCTTGCACGTTCAAGCGTCCGTGCCTCTATGTGTATCCACATAAACACGATCTCAAGTTTCAGAGAAAAATCACCTTTGTGGTGTTAGCCACACAAGGAGATTCAACCAAAACAAGGAGGACGAAGAAAAAATGTGTTTGGCCAAGAGGGAGAAGAGAGCTCAAAAATGCCTTGTTCTTCTTGAAAATGCAAGAATTTTTTTTTATATTCATCTCATGAATATGAAGGATTTTTTCCTCTTTAGCTTCCCCACATTAAAGCCAATTAAAACTCAAATAGAGCACATGTTTCTCATGTTGGTTTTTCGTCTTCTCTTCATCCAATGAAGAGAAAAACTCTTGGTCTTCCTCTATTATTAATCTATTGAATATTTTAATGAATTAATGTCTCATTCAAATTTGATTGAGTCTAATCTAAATAAGTCTAACTCAAATTAGACTCAATCTCATAATCCAATTGGATTCACTTGATTCTAACTCAATTAATCAAATTCGGATCATATTTTAGTCAAACTAAAATCAATCAATCTCCAAAGTATCATGTCATTTGTGTGTGACCCAATAGGTTTTCGTAACGTTGGTAATGTGTCTAAACTACTTTAGACACATAAGCAATGAGTGACATCTAGCAATGCATCATTACTACCCAAGTGATGAGAAAGTCAAGATCCGACCTAACCTTTCCGTAACTACTATAATGTATGATGATGTCCTTCTATCCTCGATATCTAGATTGATCAATAAGGCATAGACCATGTCATCCTCGATATCAATCTTTGTGTTTCTTGATCCCCGAGTAGACTCACTGAAGCAAATGAGCTCAATATCTCATATTAACTCATTTGAGCATGACCATGCATTTTGTAGTTCTACTCGATCAAGGGGTCCATAGATATCATACTTGTCATATGGGAGGGATATATTTCATCTACATTATTCACATTCCTCCGCATAATTTGTTGCATACCTAGTGATCGACTTTATAATCCACCCTATTACGGATGACGCTTGACGATACCAAAGTACACAACTCCTTATATAGGGAATCGTAGTGACTTCAAGTCTAAGGACTATTCATATCAATAATCATATGAGAAAGTTTATGACACTCATATAACGATCCATGAAACTTTCTCATGGCAGGCCAATTCAATATATATTCTTTAATATATACACATATGTCAATGTGATATCACACATCCATGACTTATGAGATCAAGTCATCAATTGGCCTACATGCTAGTTTGTACTCTGCATATCCTCACATCTCCTTTATCGATGATCTCTTGAATGAGATGGAAGTGTAGTAGTATGTGTTTGGAACGCTGATAAGAGCGAGGTTCCTTAGCCTGTGCAATAGCCCCATTGTTGTCACAATAGAAGTCTGTTGGGTCCGCTATGCTAGGAACTATCCCAAGCTCTGCAATGAACTTTCGGATCCAAACAACCTCCTTTGCTACATCAGACGCAGCAATATACTTGGCTTCTATTGTAGAATTTACAATTGTGTTTTGCTTCGAACTCTTCCAGCTCACAACGCCACCATTCAAGCAAAATACATACCCTGACTACGATCTGAAATCATTCTTATTAGTTTGGAAGCTTGCATCATTGTAACCCTTTATAGTTAACTCCTCATCACCTCCAAATATTAAGAAATATTCTTTTATCCTTCGCAAGTACTTAAGAATATTCTTGACAACTGTCTAGTGACTTTCACCTGGATCTGACTGGTATCTGCTCGTCCTGTTCAATGCATACAAGACATCGAGACGAGTACATAGTATGACATACATGATAAACCCTATAGCAGATGCATAAGGGATCTGATCTATACAGTCTCTCTCCTCCTTAGAAGAGGGGCATTGAGTCTTCAAAAGACTCATATCATGTGAAATTGGTAGAAATCCCTTTTTGGAATTCTACATAGCAAAACGATGTAAGACCTTGTCAATGTATGTACTCTGACTTAGGTCAAGCAATCTCTGAGATCTATCTCTATTGTCACGCCCTGGGAGACAACTGTCCAAAAATTTCGGCAGCATCTCCCCTGTAACAATTGCAATTCCCTGAATACATATATGTCATAAGGCCTACATGGCCACAATAAGGCCTACACGACCACCATCCATACATGACAACACATATAACAAGTACACCAAAAACCAAACACATATACGCAAATCCACATGATCTAGAACAAGTCTTGAAACATAATTACTAATATCATAATCAAAATCAAAATTTATCGAAGTCATCTCGACAAGGGACTAGCAACGCGACTCTCCAGATAGACGTCAACCTGAAAAGAATGAAGCCAACGAAATGAGTTCAAGGAACTCAGTGAATATCTAGCAGATATGTATAATAAGCTATCTAGCAGTAATAATTATGCCAGTATGGTAAGAAATGCACACTGAAACTATGGGAAAGTTGTGTATACCAGAATTATCTATAACAACACAACGGCACGAACCATGCAAACAGATGCAACGTGATGCAAGGTCGCCAAACCAAATACATAAGGCCTCCTGTATGTACATGTTAAACATATGCAACAAATAAAATACAGCAAACAATAATAAATGCAATCCATGCAGTATGCACATGATGCAATGACATGGTCACCCTTGACGCCAGTCAGCCACCGTCACCGACAATGGTGAGGTCGAGTGGGTAGGGTTATGACAACTGTGCACTTTGTCGTCACTACTCCTACGTGATCGAGTGGGCAGGATGCTGGTGGAGTACACCTATCCTCCTACCTCAAGTACATGGGGGAGCATAGCTCTCATCTCCTCACCTCACAGTAAGAAGGAGGGATCCCTGTAATGCTACCACGCTGCGGCACCACTACCCCTGAGCGGTCGAGCGGAGCCTTGACAGAGCAATTGCACACACCCTCCTGATGTATCACTAACCCGTGAGTGGCAGTGTTTGCAGATCATGTAACTATTGGGAAACACTAGGTTCTGGTGAATTCTTGCAGAACAAAAATTTTTCAGAAACGAATTTAAGTTGCCCTCATAGTTAATCAAACCAAGGTTTGATCAACGCATTAAGATCATTGGGCTCTTGTGTTTGGTTTACAGGATCCGAGATAAAAAGAATAATTTAATTATAGCGGAAACATTAAATTATACCTTTTCTTCAGGATGCCTAGAAGAAGAAGATGACCTCTTGATCTTCTGTTGTATGTCCTCTCCTCTTCTCGAACGTTGTGTGGGCAACGATCCTTCGAGGCTTCTCGACTAAAATTCTTCTCCGATGGCAATCAAGAAAGCTAAACCTCTCCTCCTTCTTCTTCCTTCTTTTTCTCTCCTTCCTTCTCTTCTCAAAGCCGCCGGCCCTTACCAAGGATTTTACCCTTTGTTGTTCGGCCCTTGCAAAGAACTAGAAGAGAGGGAGAAGGAAGCTAGGGGCGCTGGCCCTAAGGAGGAAAGAAGAAGAGGGTGGGCGGTGGGGAAAAGAAAGGGATGAGGAGTTTCCTTTTACCGCCGCCCAAGGAGAACCACACCAAGGAATTGTGTTCTGATTAGCCTCCTTATCTAAACCCCCTTTTATATAGCCAAGCCATCATGGAAATTTAGAAAGATTCTAATAAATTTTCTTATCCAGATTCAGTTAGAAAAGTTCTAATAGAATCTTTAAGAAAAATTTATTATAAACAATCTAATAAACTTATCTTATCTAGATTTATTTTAGAAATAAATCTTTTATAAGATTTTATTAGAAAGAATCTAACAATCTTATCTTATCTAGATTTATTTAGAAATAAATCTTTTTATAAGATTTTATTAGAAAGAAATCTAATAAAATCCAATGGATAAGATTAGTCATCTTTTTAATAAATTTTCATTCTATTAATTTTGTTCTTATCTTTAACAAAATCTTTTTAATTATATCTCACTAATATTTAGCAAGATTCCATAATTAATATTTTGTTAATTTAACAAAATTAATTCATAAAATTTTATAATAAAATTTTGTACGAGAAGAGACGAAATTTCTTAGCGGAAATTCTTATAAAAATTTTTTTCTTATCCGAATTTTTCTCAGAAAAATTCTAAATAAAATTCCAGAAATTTTCTTTTATAATAAGAATTTCCTATCCGAAATTTCTCACAGAATTCTTTTTCAGAATTCTTTCAGAATTCATCCGGAGGTCTTCCAAGGTCTTCTGAGGTCTTCAAGAATTCTTCCGAAGGTCTCCGAGAGGTCTTCAAGAATTCTTCTGAAGGTCTCCATGAATTCTTCCTGAGGTGGATTCGAGGATTTCCAGAGGCTACAGTAGGGACCTCGAGGAGGAATTGGTTTTGGCCTCCGATGGGCTTAAGCTTCCCATGTTCCTTCTAAACACACAGCTTAAGTCCATCAATAATAACTCATTCCACTAGAGAGTTATTATTGCACTACCGCACCAATCCCATATTATAATATGGGCTCCTTCTTACTATAAGTACATTAATCTCCCTGTGTTTAAGATATCGTATGTCCGTTAATTAAATGAGTTACTGACGACTCAAATTTAATCAACTTCTAATACAAGAGTAGTATCACTCAACCTTTGTTATCATGCAGAACTAAGTCCACCTGTAGGGTTTACATGATAATCCTTTATGAGCTCCTCAAGGGGACATCATCATCCTGATAATATGGTCTTCTGTGTGTGACTCCGCACACTGAATTCCTCAAACAATATAATTTAAATTCACCAACACCTCAAACACCGGGAATTTAGTAAGCCACGATCGTGTGGACGTTTACTAATTCAAGCATTTGTAAGAGGAGGTTTTACCCATTAATTTTACTATCTTGTCAACTTAACTTTATGACAGGTAAAATTAATAGTTGGTTTATCTTTGGCCACACAAAATAATAGCAGTGACTCCGATGGGGAGGATACTATTATATGTGTTCTAAGTGTTCACCATTACTTGACACTAAGGCAATTATTTAGGATTGTGTCCCTTCAGATGGAGAAGATCACACGCTCTTAAATAATTCCTATAGTCATCCATTAAGGAAGTTTGATCTAGTGATCCACATGCAAACTCATCCGATGGGGAGGAAGGCACTCAGAGCCAACACGCAAGTTTGAATGCATCACTATCAAACCAGTAATGGAGGCCGCGGGATTTTTAAAAAAAATCCCTCTCCCACTTAGTTATTTTGATTTGAGGAATTTTAATTATGTATGCATATTTAATTATTCCAAAATTGGTTTCCAGGTCGTGGCGAGGCACATGGCCTTCTTGGTTATTGGATCATCAACCACTTCCTTAGACAAAACCAATTAAGGACATCATTAAATTATGCATTCATAATTTCCCACTAAAACCCTTTAGGTATTTTAATTATGTATACATATTAATTTGTTCAAAGAAATTGGTTTCCAGGTCGTGGCGAGGCACATGACCTTCTTGGTTATTGGATCATCAACCACTTCCTTAGACAAAACCAATTTTAAGAACTTATTAATAATGTACCCATAATGTCCCTCTAGACAAATCCTTAGGGGTTTTACCTATGTAATTCTATGCATAAAAGAAATAGTATGCAATTACATAAAACAAGGGATATAATAAAGAGCAGCATAAAGAATAAGCAAAAAATATGAAAAAATAATTTTCCAACTATTATGGCCTTTTCAATATCCGCCGTTCTTCAAGAAGCCTCCCTTTGACTTAGTCGCGTCTTCCTTGTTCCGCTGCGCATCCGGTTCTTACCACGCAAGAAGAAGTCGCAACAGTAATAGAAAAATTTTACATCTTTTCGATCCTATACTCCACAAAGGAGTTTACAAAATTCTAGATCGAACAGTAAAATAAATCTATTATTTTTACAGCAAAATACAACCTCGACAAACCCGAGGGATCCAAACACACACATCACATTATAAAAATTTTCTAGACCATAATAGTTGGAACCTAGGATGCCTGCAACCAAAGAGTTAATCTATTTGCACATCCTACTATTATTTTGCCTAATTTTATAAAAGTGCATGTAAAACTGAAACCAAACACACAGAGCCCTTAACCAATGCTCTGATACCATTGTTGGGAAACACTAGGAAACCCGTTCCGGTGAATTCTTGCAGAACAAAAATTTTTCCAGAAACGGATTTAAGTTGCCCTCATAGTTAATCAAACCAAGGTTTGATCAACGCATTAAGATCATTGGGCTCTTGTGTTTGGTTTACAGGATCCAAGATAAAAAGAATAATTTAATTATAGCGGAAACATTAAATTATACCTTTTCTTCGGGATGCCTAGAAGAAGAAGATGACCTCTTGATCTTCTGCTGTATGTCCTCTCCTCTTCTCGAACGTTGTGTGGACAACGATCCTTCGAGATATCTCCACCAAAACTCTTCTCTTCGATGGCAAGGAAGAAAGCAACCAAGCCTTCCTTTTCTTCTTCCTTCTTTTTCTTCTCCTTCCTTCTCTTCTCAAAGCCGCCGGCCCTTACCAAGGATGACCCTTTGTTGTCCGGCCCTAGCAAAGAACTAGAAGAGAGGGAGAAGGAAGCTAGGGGCGCCGGCCCTAAGGAGGAAAAGAGAAGAGGGTGGGCGGTGGGGAAAAGAAAGGGATGAGGAGTTTCCTTTTTGCCGCCGGCCCAAGGAGAACCAACACAAAGGAATTGTGTTGTTAAAGCCTCCTCTAAACCCCCTTTTATATAGCCAAGCCATCATGGAAATTTAAGAAAGATTCTAATAAATTTTCTTATCCAGATTCAGTTAGAAAAGTTCTAATAGAATCTTTAAGAAAAATTTATTAGAAACAATCTAATAAACTTATCTTATCTAGATTTATTTTAGAAATAAATCTTTTATAAGATTTTATTAGAAAGAATCTAACAATCTTATCTTATCTAGATTTATTTAGAAATAAATCTTTTTATAAGATTTTATTAGAAAGAAATCTAATAAAATCTAATGGATAAGATTAGTTATCTTTTTAATAAATTTCCATTCTATTAATTTTGTTCTTATCTTTAACAAAATCTTTTTAATTATATCTCGCTAATATTTAGCAAGATTCCATAATTAATATTTTGTTAATTTAACAAAATTAATTCATAAAATTTTATAATAAAATTTTGTACGAGAAGAGACGAAATTTCTTAGCGGAAATTCTTATAAAAAATTTCTTTCTTATCCGAATTTTTCTCGGAAAAATTCTAAATAAAATTCCAGAAATTTTCTTTTATAATTAGAATTTCCTATCCGAAATTTCTCACAGAATTCTTTCTCAGAATTCTTTCAGAATTCATCCGGAGGTCTTCCAAGGTCTTCTGAGGTCTTCAAGAATTCTTCCGAAGGTCTCCGAGAGGTCTTCAAGAATTCTTCCGAAGGTCTCCATGAATTCTTCCTGAGGTGGATTCGAGGATTTCCAGAGGCTACAGTAGGGACCTCGAGGAGGAATTGGTTTTGGCCTCCGATGGGCTTAAGCTTCCCATGTTCCTTCTGAACACACAGCTTAAGTCCATCAATAATAACTCATTCCACTAGAGAGTTATTATTGCACTACCGCACCAATCCCATATTATAATATGGGCTCCTTCTTACTATAAGTACATTAATCTCCCTGTGTTTAAGATATCGTATGTCCGTTAATTAAATGAGTTACTGACAACTCGAATTTAATTAACTTCTAATCCAAGAGTAGTACCACTCAACCTTTGTTATCATGTGGAACTAAGTCCGCCTGCAGGGTTTACATGATAATCCTTTATGAGCTCCTCAAGGGGACATCATCAGCCTAGATTATAGGACACAGTTTCCTTCTATAATCAACAACACACCATGTACATAATACTACTTCCCAACTCATCGGGCCTTTTGATCTATCGCTCTAAATCTCACCCGTTGATGAATCAAAGAAGTATATACTAAGTACATGTGTTTGTTATTATATTGGGATTAAGAGCATGTACATCGATAGTAACAGAGGTTTAGTTCGATTATATAGTCAGTATAAATCGAACAATCCTCAGGTGGTCCTGCTCAATACACACTAAGTGTACTAGTGTAATTCTATAGTCAAGACAGACTAAGACCAAATTACACTACAACCAGTCCAATGGTTTGTCCAATCCATCTTGGTTGTGAACACTGTTTATAATCTATAAGGAACTGATAACATGGTCTTCTGTGTGTGACTCCGCACACCATGTTTATCTACAATATAGATTAAGTGGACACTTGCATAAAAACTAAATGCAAACATTGACCAAAGAATAATTCTCATTTCAGAATGTTTATTTACATAGATAGCTAGGATTCTTGTATACATCCCAACTCTCGGGCTACGGAACATCTGAGAGCTGAGAACTACTGCTACCGTCATGTAACAGTCATGTAACAAAAGCTTCTGAGCCTGAATCGCAGAAATGGTTGATATTCCGTTGCCCTGAATGCCAGTGAAATACCACGAGGGTTGGTTAGGAGGTCGGAACGTAACCGCCCTCGTTTGGCAATCAACAGTGGCATGATAAACGGTCAACCAATCCATGCCAAGAATGATGTCAAACTCAATCATATCAAGAACTAGCAAATCTACTGTGAGTATGGTGCTACCGAAATCTAATGGACATCCTTTGACCTCCTGAGTGACTTCTATTGTATCACCAGATGGTAGGGATACCATCAACCATTGTGGCCTAAGGGTAGGTAGTCTACCAATCTCTCTCATGAAGTTACGAGAAATAAACGAATGGGAACTACCAGTATCAACTAGCATATCAGCGAAAAATGCATAAAATAAAATTGTACTATGAAAAACAGATCCATCAGCTCGCTGCGCATCCTCTCTGGTAACCACGTGGACCCGTCCAGTCTCGGGCGGAGGTGGGGGTGGTAGCGCTGCCAGAGGCTGCTGCGGCTGGGCTTGGGTCTGCCACTAAGGCGGATAGTGAGGCGATGCCGAATACTGAACCAGAGGCTGATATGCAGACTAAGATTGATATTGTACTGGTGGCTGGGACTGCGTCTGATACTGAACCGGTAGCTGAGACTACGACTGGTACTGAACCGGAGTTTGGTACTGAGGTCCCACAACTGAACTCTGCGATACCGTAGGGGAACTGAAGTGCTCCTGTCTGTGCATGTCATATGCAGCTGCTGCAGGGGGAGCTGTTCTCTACTGGCTATGTAAAGATTGGATCTTCTGCCCCCCCCTCTCTGTGATCCCGTCTGACCAAACTGTCCTCCCGGAATAGAAACTCCTGAAGACACGTGCTGAGCCTTCAACGAACAATCACGGCTCAGGTGTCCGGGCAGTTTGCAATAATAGCAAACTGACTGTCCCAGGGAGCAGGCTGATGTAATGTGATCTCTTGACCCACATCGGGTACAATGAGTATCACAGGCGGATTGCCTCTAATCCTATCGGAAAAATTGGGAGCATCCTAATGAAGATTGTCCTGACTTCTGGGGCTTGCTCGATTCCCCAGAAGCAATCCGACCAGACTCTCTACGACCGCCACGCTGCTGTCCTGAAGTCTGTGACTGTTGGGTCTGTGCTGAACTCTGAGCTGGTTGCTTACTTCTCTTTCTATCTCCAAACGCCCTCTGCTGGGTAGACTCTATCAGAAGAGCTCTATCCAAGGCCTCACGGTAGGAGGAAAGACCAAATCCTGCTATCATCACCTGAAGATGTCCATCCAGCCCCTGGACAAACTGTAGCATACAGGACCTGTCCTCAGCGACTAACTCAGGATAAAATCTGAGTAATCAATTAAAGTCAGCATTGTATTCTATCACTATGAGTCCTTTCCGCTGAAGACTCTGAAATTTCTGACGGCGCATCATCTAATATGACAATGGAAAATACTGACTCTCAAAGATCTCCCTGAATCTCGCTCATGTAATGTGCTACTCGCCTTAGGATCGTGTGCTACGTGGCCTACCAGATCTCAGCCTCGTCCCGTAAATTGAAGGCAGCCAACTCTACTTTCTCCCACTCGGAGCAAGCCGTATAGAAGAAGATTCGCTCCACCGTCTCTAACCAAGACTGAGCTGCCCTCGGATTAGTCCCTCCATGGAATAACGTGAATCGGCTTTTCAATGACTCCACTAATGCTAGAATCTAAGCTCGTGCCGCAATCAGATCGATAGGATGAGTAAGGTTCGCCACTGGGGCTGGCGGAACCATGGGTGGTACCGTTGCATATCCAGAGGTGAGTGATGTAGGGGGTGCCGCTGGATAAACCGGGGGAGGCATCTCTGGTGGTGCACTCGGATGTGTCAGAGCCGGTACTGCCGCATAAACAAGGGCAGGTACCTCATGTGGCACTGTCGGTGGAGGTGCCGGGTATGCAGTCGTAGAAGCTGCCTGATATGCAATAGGCACCACTGTAGGAGGTGTCTGGTATGCAGCGGGCACTGTTGGAGGTGCTTGATATGTCGTGGGCACTACTGGAGGAGGTGCCTGATATGTTGTAGGCACCGTTGGCAGTGGTGCTGAATACGCAGTGATAATTAACATTTTGACCGGGTTAATTAGGATCATATTGGGCTAATTTTGGTTATATTTCATGTTATAAATTGTATTTTGGGCTAATTCTTTACCGTGGATGAATTTTTGGTGTTTATTTTATTTTTCTATTGATTTATGGCATTTATTGATATTAATTAGTGGTAATTTATTTTGCAGAAAATATAATTTGAAGAAAAATCAATTTGGTTCGAGTTGGGCTCAAATCGAATTTAATTCGGCTCAATCAGGTTCAAAATCAGTTTGATTTAAGTTTTTGGTTCGACTTGAGTTCGGTTCACCTGGTTCAAGCTTGGGTTCACTTGATTAAGCTCAATTCAATTCATGCCCAAATCAAATCAGCCCTAAATTTAAATTTAGCCCGGTCCACTTCATTCATCAAAGACCAAATCAGATCAAGCCCAAATTCAGCTAAACCCGGTTCAAGACCAATCAAGCCGCTGGTTCAATTTGGTTCTGTTCAGCAGCTTCGGTCCATTTCCAATCGCCGGTTCACAATTGGTTTAAAAAGCTTACGGCAGTTCAATCTCACGGGTGGAGAAGAAAAAGAAAAGTCGCAGCTTTTTAGATTCCTAACGAGTTAATGGGGTTTAAACCCGTATCCAATAACCCTCTTTTTTTCTTTTTTTTTCTCTACTGTATTTTACTTCTATAGATCTTGATGCCTAGAATATAGGTTGTTTCACCTAAGTCCTTCATTGAGAAACAATTCCTCAACTATTTCTTCACAGACTGTAGTGAAGGGATATCAATTCCAATGAGGAGTATGTCATCTACATACAAGATCAAGAAGATAATTGTGCTCCCACTAACCCTCTTGTAGACACAAGGTTCATCTTAATTCTTGATGAAACCAAACTCTTTGATTGCATCATGGAATCGAAGATTCCAACTTCGAGAAGCTTGCTTTAGCCCATAAATGGACCTTTGCAACTTACATGCCTTTTCAGCATTCTTTGGATCTATAAAATCCTCAGGTTGTGTCATGTATACATCCTCGAGTAGGTTTCTATTCAGAAACGTGATTTTGACATCCATCTACCAGATCTCATAATCATGGTAAGCTGCAACAGCAAGCATGATCCGAATAGACTTAAGCATCGCAACTGGTGAAAAGGTTTCATCATAGTTAATATCATGAATTTGCTTGAAGCCTTTAGCTACCAGTCGCCCTTTATAAGTATGCATAAGATCATCCATGTTAGTCTTTCTATTAAAGACCCACTTACACCTAATGGGTTTGATCTCTTCAGGTGGATTAACTAAAGTCCATACTTGGTTAGTGTACATGGATTCTATTTTAGACCTCATGGCCTCTCGTCATTTCTCAGAATCTGGGCTCATCACAGCTTCCTGACAAGAGAAATGAATATCTTTTAAGCTGACAGGGTATCCTATTAGATCTGCGAAGAGGTTAGTCTACTTGAACAAGTTGTTGCTACACAACTTATTGTGCAACAAATCATGATCCACGATACTTTGTGGTGCCTATTCAATTTCCATCGAGGTCTCAATGCTATTTTCTGTATCTTGAACATCTTCTAGATGGATTTTACTCCCACTGGTTCTTCTAGAAATAAACTCTCTTTCTAGAAAAATGTCATTTCTAGTGACAAACACTTTGCCTTGTGTAGAATTATAGAAGTAATATCCCTTCATTTCCTTGGTATATCCTACAAAATAGCACTTATCTGATTTGGGGCCTAGCTTATCTGATACATAACGTTGAACGTAAGCCTCATAACCCCAAATCTTCATAAAGAACATCTTAAGACTCTTTGCAATCCATATCGTATATGATATCTTTCTAACGACTTTTGATGGAACTCAGTTAAGTGTGAAAATAGTTGTCTCTAGAGTGAATCCTTAGAATAAAGTAAGAAGATCTATCTGACTCATTATAGATCGTACAATATCCAATAGAGTATGATTCCTCCTCTCGGATACACCATTCCCTAAACCAAATTAAAATTAAACCAACCCATTAAAACCCAACCTGTATGCCCAGGCTGACAGAAACCAAACGTCAGAATATATATCCAGGCGCCTCGAACTGCCTCCCAAACACCACCCATAATTTCGTTTAGGCGCCCACGATTTTCGAAATCTAAGCCCCTGGAGAATATCCAGGCGCCCTGCACCACTACGAAATCTAGACATCCAGATTAAAATCCAGGCGCCCGAAACATATCTATATAGGTACCCGAGACCTAATTCATAGCCACCCCCAAATCCTCTTCCAACTTGTGAAAATATTCCCCATGCGGTCGTCAAGCGTGTTTAGGTTGTCAAATCTTCAACAGTCGATCTGATATGCCTAGGTAATCCTCTAAATAATTCCTAAGTTCAATTAAATCATTTTCTTTAGTTAAAATTTTAATTTATACATTAGAATTAAGAGGAAGACCATTGAGGCTGAGACTTCTAGTACCCCAGCACAGATCCTAAATTCCTCACTGAAGAGCATAGGATTAGATTTGCATCCATGATATTTATACCATTACATTCTAGATATTTATGTAGGATTTTTTTTTTACGTTCATGCATACCTACCATTGAGGTCATAGAGCACTATGGCCTTGAGAGACTGATTTATTATACTAGCCCAATTAACACAGGTATGTATGCTGAGCTGTACAATAATGTGGTTCAGATCAATGATCTGACCTACTCCATCAGAGTTGGAGGTAGGGGCTTCATCGTATCTCCCACCACCATTAGAGAGCACTTAAAATTTAGACATTCATCATGTACCTTTTTATATTACCCTCCTAGGGATGGACCTTTTGGTGATCCCTACTTACATATTACCTTAGATGTCATGCATTCATATTTCTTTAGAGAGAAGAGGGTCCTTATAGTGACACAGTTTTCATTAGTTAAACTCAGAGTATAGGACTATGTTCTATATAGAGTCTTAGTAACTTACATTCTACCCCTGACTACTAGGAATGTCGTGATGATACGACAATTTCATACATTTCTATTATATGCACTGCATCATAGATTAGACATAGATATTAGTTTGTATATTTTTCACAGCATCATTTTTTTCATCTAGCGTCACTACTAGTGGGAGGGTTCATATGCCCTACTGTCATATTTTGACCTCACTCCTAACATCCTTTGGATTTGACATTACCTCGGGTGATGTCAAACCAATAAGTGAGTATGATATGTTAGGCATTAGAAACTTCTCCTTAGCTGGGGTCCATATAGATAAAGATGGGATTTTGTCCTGGAGACAGACGAACTAGCCTCAGCTAGAGCAGGCAGCCGAGGACGAGGAGGATGACATTGACCTAGCTGACCTCCATCAGATTCCTCCACCTCCACCTCCTATCACTCTAGAGCAAAGAGTGATCAGACTTGAGGAGTCAGTCAACAGTCTACACGAGTCAGTTGTCACCTACCAACAAACTGTGGCTAGCCATTATGAGAGTCTAGAGGAGCAGAGTAGGGCTAGGCATGCTGAGATGAAGGACATGCTCAAATCTTAGGGCATGGGCCACCCACCTCCACCTCCCTAGTAGCCCCATTAGTTTTTTTTGTTTTGAGTTGTATTAGCATTGTCTTGACTCTAACTTATTTCCTATCTATTGCATTAACTTATTTATTTTATTACATTTTTTTGCTAAAGTAGGAATGTGCTTGGTAGACTAAGTTTAAAATTTTAAATTATCTTTCTATCATAATTTTTTTCAAAATATTTTTTCCAATCTATTATTACTTATACTTTCAAAAAAATTTAAAATCATCTACTTATCATTTTTGAAAAACTTAGTTTCAGGAATATATTTTCAAATTTTTAATTTTAAAATTAAAAAAAATTGAAATTAACCTAGGCACTCCTAGTAGAAAATATGCACCTATAGATTTAGGCTAACCGCATCTCACAAAGCATACTAGGCATAGCTTGATTGTGTATTGTGAAATCTAGAATAGTGTGAGATGCATAGGGTAAAAGTTTGAGTTTTCGATACTTATGTCAGTACATCAAAATAAATCTGGGCTAAAAATATGTACAAATATGGATCAGGTTAAGTGTTCTTGCATAGTAAAAGACTAGCTGAAAGCATATACTTAACTTGACTAACTTGGTGAAAATTATATCTTCTAATAGTTTTTTGTACCAATAAGTTAAACATGTGACTAAAGGATAATTTTTTTTATCTGAATATTTTTTATAGATAATATAAATGTCATGCTTGGGCGCAAACCCAAACATTGTTATTTTGATTGAAATTATATTTATTGCCTTTTGCAAATTCTTTTTAAAAAAAAATCCTTGAGATTTATTTTTGATTATGTCAAAAGGGGAGACAGAGCATATGCAAATAAATTTTGAAAAACTGCTTATTTCAAAGTATTTCTTGTGTAAAACTACCTTCCTTGGAATATGTTTAACATTTCAAAATCTTAATTGGTTTCAAAAGAAGCAATACTTTGAAATGTTAATTGGTTTCAAAAGATATTGGATACTAAAGACTCAGGTGGACACATGGATCATCATCAAGACTAAGTTTACTCTGTCGGTCAATGAAATTGGATACTAGCATTGGACTCCTGAAATTAAGAGATAGATTGAAGCTTACGCGAAGGCAACTCAGACATTACAATGTGGTTTGACCAAGGAGGAGCTCATCCACGTTGGCATCTTTAAATGCAAAAGACCTCTGGAACAAACTGGCCGAACTTCAAGAGCAAACCACGAGCACCAAAGTAACAAAATAGAAACCAATTGTGAACAGATTAACTAATATTAAAATGTAGGACTACGAATCATCTTTATTAGAAGAGTCAGGTAAGGGAGAAGAAACAAGCTTCCAGGCACTACCAACACAATATGAAGTGTCCAAGTCTGAATACGAGTCAAGATCCGAAGCTGAGTCCAAATCAAGTCACGAATCTATATCCGTTTCCAAAGGACCTAACCCAAATGTAAGCTCTAATATAGAATCTGATTTGTTTAACATAATTACATATTTAACTCATAAATTAGAAAATCCAACATATGAGTCAAATCACTCCTAAAGGAGATCAAACTCCTCAAAGAGTAGACTGACTTGAGTTTGGTAACCAATCAAGTTCAAGTCAAAACCTCAACTCAAGTCCAACAACTTAAGAAAGAGAATTCCAATATGAAAGGTCATGTTAACAAATTTAAAGGTTCATTGAAAAAATTCGCTATCGAATCCGGGAGACTAGATATGTTACTTGGGTCTCAATGAGTCGTGTACAACCGAACCAGACTTGGATTTAGATCAAAATACATTCAAAACAAATCTTACATGTCCAGATTTGGATTCAGATCAAAATACAATCAAAACAAATCTTACATGTCTTTAGTTAAATGAAACCAACCTAGAGTCCAAGCATGGATTCCTATGTCAAGCTTGAGCAATCAAGTTGGACTGAACCAATATTGGGTCCCTAAGGATCAGATTCACTATCTGACTAGACTCTATCAAGGGCATGATCCAACGGGGCCAATAGAAAATTCATTTTAGTTAGATATACTGCTTATTTTTTTTTGTTTAGTTTTTTACTTTTGAACATATACTGAACCTAGGTTAGATAAGAACACAAGCTTGATTGACACTTGGCCAACCTAGTACCAAGGTGGGGTGAGATGATAGTGCGTTAAGAAAGCTTGATCTAGGTAGTTAAGTGGGGTAAGGCGTACCCTACTTGGTTGGCTTAGCTAAATAAAACTAACTGAAGTTACCTCGTCACATCTTAGACTAGTTAGACTAGAATTTTTCAATTGATTAACTAAATGTTCAATTTCATTAATTAGCTTTATTTTAGAAAGTGATCGTTATTCTGATAACCAAGAAGACCACTTTGTCTCACCACAGTCTGGAAGTTAAAATCTGAAATGTGCACTTAGTTAATCAATGGTTAAACATAAATCTAACAAAAGGTCAAACAATTCTTAGAATTCAAACTAAATTATTAAACATAAAATTGACATCCATCTCACAAAATCTATAAGATGAGCTCTCTTATTTGAAAATATAAAAATGGGTGAGAAAGATTTAAAGTACAATCTAGTCAAGTTTAATCTAATCCAAAATTAACTTAAGTAATTAAAATAAAACTAATTACTTTAAATTTTAATTAAACTGAACCAATATAAACTAATTCATTAAATCAATCAAAGTTAATTAATTAAACATTAATCAATTAATTTTAATTATGCAAAATTAATTAATTTAATTAATTAAACAATTAAATCCGAAATTTAAAACTTAAACAACTCAATCAAATCCTAAATTTATAAAACCTATAATTTCAAATCTTGGAATTAAATCTAACTTATAATTAACTTAAAAGTTAATTAATCTGAAATAAATTAAACTAAATTAATTAAACCAAAACTTAATTAAATTAATCTCAAATACTTAACCAAATTCAAATTAGTCAAAACATAACCTTAATCAACAAATGGAAAATCAACCCCAAATTAAATTCTAAACTTAAATAATTAAACTCGAGTTAAATAATTCTAAAGTTAACTTAAATAATTAAACTCAATTCTAATAATTCAAACTTAACTCTAATTTAAATAATTCAAGTATAGTTAAAATACATAGTTCATAAATCAAGATAATCATAAAACAAATAGAATTAAGCAAGTATTCATCATCTTAGATTTAATCAATTCACCTAGTACTCACTCTAACCAAGTAATGAGACCAATCTAAAATTGACTAGTATCTTACTTAATGTAAAAAGGGTTAAACCAGAACAAACAATTAATTCAAAAGGGTTAAACCAAAATAAATTAACATGACTAAAACAATTAATACAAAAAGGGTTAAACCAGAATAAATTAACATGACTATTAAAACCTTGGAATTAGATGCATCCATACCTCAAATATACATTGATTCGAGCTAATAAACACTAACTTCCTAAAAGAGGTTATAACCCCAATGGAATGTAAGATTAAAATAAATATTATGCATATTCAGGTGACAATCATGCATGCTTGGACTCTTACTTTGGGTTGCTCAATTATACAATTTTTTTCAAGCATTAAAGTCCTTAGTTAATATATTACTTGATGTTACTTACTTATTTTTAAATGGAGGATTAAGGGATCGAAACTTGAAATCATTACTTAGAATTTTTGAAAGTTGTCTCTAGTTTCATCATTAAGTGCTTTCAAAATCTCAAAATTTTGATGTATTTTTTTAAACTCATTTCTAAACTTGCTTGTATTAACTAAAAATATTTTCTAAAAAAGGTGTTAAAAATACTTTTAACCTTTTTTTGAATTGATTTTCTTTTGATTATTAAGTATGTGTTTCAAAATAAAAGAGTTTTGAAAACTTTTTAAGTGACTAAAAAATCTTTTGAAAACTCTATCTCTCAAACTTCAAATTGAAAAACCTTTTTAAAAATTTACATTGTTAAAGAATTATTTAAAACATAATTTAAAAATATATTTTCTAAAAATTAAAATAGTCTTGGAAATACTTTTGAAAACTCAATTTTGAAACTTTAAAAAATTACAAAACATGTCTTTTGAAAAATATTTTTGAGTATTTAGAAAAGTTCCCTTTGAAAACTAATTATTGAAAACTTATGAAGACTTAGAAAAATAAATTTAAAACCTAGAATATTTTTGCGGAAGACATCCTATTTTTGATATTTGACAAAGGGGAGAGAGTAGAGTTAAAGTAAAATTTTGGGGGAAAATGAATTTATTTAGGGGAAGAAATGAATCAAGGCAAAAGTACAGGGGGAGAAATTAAACTACATAGGAGCAAACAATTGTTTTTATGCTTTACTTTCTAAACTTAATTTTTTTCTCCCACCTTCATTTATGTCATTTTTTTTCTTAACTTTAACCATGTTGTCAATTATCGAAAAGGGAGAGATTATTGGTGCAAATAGAACCATACGATCAAACTTGGATTTTCATATTGACAAAGGGTTAAAATTAAGATTATTTGTGATCTAATGTGCTAATCAAGTTTGTAGGAAAGTCCTAGTTGAGCCTAAGTAAGAAAGTCTTAATTGGTGGAACTAGACAAGGAAGCGATGGTCGAAAGGACTAGGCAAGAAAGTCCTAATCGAAGGGACTAGGTGAAAGTCTCGACAGATCGAGGACATCGGACAGGAAGCCCTAGGGGTTGACGGCACCAAAAAAGAAGCCCTGGGGTTGAGAACACCAGGTGTAAGTCTAGACGAGTCGAGAATCAGAGGTCTAGCAGAAAGTCCCGATGGTCAAGATCAAGCTGAGCAAAAGTCCAAACAGATCTGGTGGACCAAGATTTGGCACTAAGTTGTTGTGGTCCCTCCACATGGGCCACACTTGGGCTTAGGGTAAAAGCCCACTTTAATTTTGTTTTTAATGTGGAAGGAAAAATGCAGCCGCCGCATGCAATTCTGGTGTGCGTGAGAAACAAAGCAGCAGCAACGTGAGATGCAAGAGAACAAGAAAGGGAGAGAGAGAGAAGGTTTTGCAGATTTCTCCAGCGCAGTCTCGGAAAAACTCAGTTTGCCGGAGTTTGAACCGTTGGATCATCGTCAAATTTTGACAGCGTGTTCGTAACATCTTGGGCATCATTCTGAACGGTGGAGATCGGATTTTGACATCTGTAAGTCTGTCCGAATTTAGAAAAACGAACTGGAGAAATCTAGGATTTCCACAATTTTGTGAGGTTCTTCTTATTCCTAATTATTCTCTTATATTCATCATGGTTATGATAATGATGATTATGCTGCTGTATTGAACATTGGAGTTCCCATTATTATTGTTGATAGTGGAAGATTTAAGTGGCCAACTCGGTCCCGTGGTTTTTACCCAATTTGGGGTTTTCCACGCTAAAATTGGTGGCGTTCTAAATTTCTGTTTGATTTAGCTATTTGTTATTGTCAGATTTGATTGACTGGTTTGCATTGTCTATTTGATTACACAAAGTGGGAAAAAGAATTATTATTATTCCGCTGCAAATTATCTGATAACAGGTTTATTGAGATCATTCTTTCCCAACAAGTGGTATCAGAGCCAGGTTGATTGGCTTGATATATTTTTTGTGTTAATCAAATGGAGGAATCAAGTAATAACAACAATACTATGATTAAGCTCACGGCTACCAATTACTCAATTTGGAAGTCGCGAATGGAGGATTTATTATGCTGTCTTGATTATGAAGACACACTTTTAGGTGATAAAGGCAAACCTCAAGATATGTCAGATGCTCAATGGGCTAAATTGAATAGAAAGGCTGTTGGTAAAATTCGACAGTGGGTTGATAATAGTGTGTATCAACATGTTGCTAATGAGACAAATGCAAGTGTATTGTGGAAAACTTTGCAGGAGCTATATGAGAAGAAGAATGCACAGAACAAGGCTTTTCTTTTCAGGAAATTGATGTATCTCAGGTACAGGGATGACACCTCAGTTTCAGAGCACTTGAATGTTTTTCAAGGTATAGTAAATCAGTTGACTGGGATGGCGATACAGTTAGATGATGAGATACTTGCTCTATGCTTAATTGGTTCTCTACCTGACAGTTGGGAGACACTTGTTGTTTCACTTAGTAATTCTGCTCCAGATGGTAAGCTCACTGTGAAGATGGTGAAAGAAAGTATGTTGAATGAAGAAAATAGAAGAAAAGAGCGAGGATTAACTATGCATAATCAAGCTTTAGTTACAGAAAAGCGTGGAAGAAGCAAAAGCAAGACACCAAGAAATTATGATAGTCGTGACAAGTCACGAGGTAAATCTCATAGTAGATACACATTTAAGTGTTATTATTGTGATAAGCCAGGGCATAAGAAGTCTCAGTGCAGGATATGGAAAAGGGAACAAAGTGAGAAAGGTGAAGCGAAGAATGAAGATGTTAGTACAGCAATCGCTACAGATGGTGATGTGACTATTATTTGCGATATTAATAACATTAATCTCACATGTCAGGATTCTCATTGGGTAGTTGATTCTGGTGCATCATATCATGTCACTTCTCGTCGTGATGTGTTTTACAGCTATACAAATGGTGAATTCGGTAATGTGAAGATGGGGAACAATGCAGAATGCAAGATTATAGGCATTGGTGATGTCTACATGAATACAAATACTGGGTGCAAGTTGCATTTGAAGAATGTGAGACATGTTCCTGAAATTCGCTTGAATTTGATCTCCACTGGTATACTAGATGATATGGGGTACCATAGTTTCTTTGGTGAAGGTAAATGGAAGCTCACTAAAGGAACTTTAATAGTTGCCAAGGGAAACAAGTATAGTTCCTTATATGTGACAGAGGCTAAATCTTATGGGGGAGAAGTGAATGTAGCTGGTGATTTGTCTGCTCAGCTATGGCATTTGCGACTTGGACACATGAGTGAGAAAGGTATGCAAATGCTCTCTAAGAAACAAAATATTCCTGGCTTGAAGAACACAGATTTAAAGGTATGTACACATTGCATTACTGGTAAACAACATAGAGTTTCTTTTAAGACATTTTCTCCGTCTAGAAAGACAGATTTGTTGGATCTAGTGCATACTGATATCTGTTCTATGGATGCTTTGAGTCTTGGTGGTGCTCGTTATTATATTACCTTCATTGATGATCATTCTAGGAAGGTTTGGGCTTATGCTTTAAAGACTAAAGATGAGGCTCTTGAAAAATTTAAGTATTTTCATGCATCAGTTGAGAGAGAAACTGGTAAGAAGCTGAAATGCGTTCGTTCAGACAATGGTGGTGAATATCGTGGGCCATTTGAAGAATATTGCAGAATCCAAGGAATCAAGTTAAAGAAGACAGAACCAAAGACACCTCAGCATAATGGAGTTGCAGAGAGAATGAACCGCACAATTAATGATAGGATTCGTTGTATGCTATCTCATGCAAAATTGCCAAAGTCTTTTTGGGGAGAGGCAATGAGATTAGCAGTTGATGTGATTAATCTTTCTCCATCAGTTCCACTAAACCATGATGTACCGTTGAGGGTTTGGTCAGGAAAAGATGTCTCATACAGTTATCTGAGAGTTTTTGGTTGCAGGGCATTTGTGCACATTCCTAGAGATGAGAGATCTAAACTTGATAGTAAGACGAGACAATGCATTTTCATCGGATATGGCCACGATGATTTTGGGTATAGATTTTGGGATCCAGTCAACAAAAAGGTTATTAGAAGCAGAGATGCTATTTTCTTTGAAGATCAGACCATAGCAGATTTTGAGAAGTCAGAAGAGTCAAAGTCTAGCTGTGAAGGAGTTGATACAGGTATGGTGCGTCCACCTATGGTTTCTATTGATAATAATAATCATGTACCTGTTGATGATCCGACTTTAGCTGATGGTGAGTCAGTTCAAGAGAACCCAAATGAAATGCCAGTTGATCATCAGATTATAAGAAGAAGCACAAGAGAGAGACAACCTTCTACAAGATACTCCACCAACGATTATGTGATGCTGACTGATGGGGGAGAACCAGAGACTTATGAGGAGGTTTTGTCTCACGAAAAGAAAGGTGAGTGGTTAGCTGCTATGCAAGATGAGATAGATTCCTTGCATGAGAATCACACCTATGACTTAATGGAGTTGCCTGAGGGCAAGAGAGCATTGAAGAACAAATGGGTGTTCAGATTGAAGACTGAAGAGAATATTTTGCAACCAAGGTACAAGGCAAGATTGGTTGTGAAGGGATTTGGTCAAATAAAGGGAATTGACTTTGATGAGATTTTCTCACCTGTTGTGAAGATGAGCTCTATCCGAGTTGTTTTGGGATTAGCAGCTAGTCTGGATTTGGAGATTGAGCAGCTTGATGTGAAGACTGCATTTCTCCATGGTGACTTGGAGGAGGAGATTTATATGGAGCAGCCTCAAGGCTTTAAAGTTAAAGGTAAGGAAAATCTTGTTTGCAGGTTGAGAAAGAGTTTATACGGGCTTAAACAAGCGCCAAGACAGTGGTACAAGAAATTTGATTCTTTCATGGAAGCAAATGGGTACAGTAAGACTACTTGTGATCATTGTGTATTTGTGAAGAAATTTTCTGAAGGTGACTTTATAATTCTCCTGTTATATGTTGATGACATGTTAATTATTGGTCACAATACTGCCAAGATTAAAAAGCTCAAAGGAGAACTCAGCAAATTCTTTGCCATGAAGGATTTAGGTGCTGCTAAGAAGATCCTCGGCATAAAAGTCATTCGTGACAGGAAGAAGAAAGAACTTTGGTTATCTCAAGAGGGATACATTGAGAAAGTTCTTGAGAGATTTAATATGAGCAATGCAAAACCTGTTGTTTCTCCACTTGCAGGTCATTTTAAGCTTTCTTCAAAGGAATGTCCTATAAGTGAGCAAGAAAAACAAGAAATGAAGAATGTCCCTTATGCATCAGCAGTAGGGAGCTTGATGTATGCCATGGTGTGTACAAGGCCAGATATTGCTCATGCCGTTGGTGTTGTTAGTCGGTTTCTTTCAAATCCAGGAAAAGAGCACTGGGCAGCATTAAAATGGATTCTCAGGTATCTCAGAGGTACTTCTAAAGTATGTATACACTTTGGAAATGATAAACCTGTGTTGGAGGGTTATACAGATGCAGATATGGCAGGTGATATTGATTCAAGAAAATCCTTGTCTGGTTATTTAATTACTTTTGCAGGGGGAGCAGTTTCATGGCAATCAAAACTGCAGAAGTGTGTTGCTTTGTCAACTACAGAGGCTGAGTATATAGCAGTTACAGAAGCTTGCAAGGAAGTATTGTGGATGCAGAAATTCCTACAAGAGTTAGGCCATGAGCAAGAAAAGTATGTTTTGTACTGTGACAGCCAAAGTGCAATTCATCTCAGCAAGAATTCCACATTCCACTCACGTTCGAAGCATATCGATGTGAGGTATCATTGGATTCGTGATGTGTTAGAATCAAAGATGCTACAGCTTGAGAAGATTCATACCGATGAAAATGGTTCTGATATGATGACTAAGGCATTGCCAAAAGAAAAGCTTGTAGTGTGCCGAGATATTGCAGGTATGGGGGAGCCTTCCTCCATGTGATCGGGAGGGGGAGATTTGTTGTGGTCCCTCCACATGGGCCACACTTGGGCTTAGGGTAAAAGCCCACTTTAATTTGTTTTTAATGTGGAAGGAAGCAGCCGCCGCATGCAAGTGCGTGAGAAACAAAGCAGCAGCAACGAGAGAGAGAGAGAAAAAGGAGAGAGAGAGAAAGGTTTGCAGATTTCTCCAGCGCAGTCTCGGAAAAACTCAGTTTGCCGGAGTTTGAACCGTTGGATCATCGTCAAATTTTGACAGCGTGTTCGTAACATCTTGGGCATCATTCTGAACGGTGGCGATCGGATTTTGACATCTGTAAGTCTGTCCGAATTTAGAAAAACGAACTGGAGAAATCTAGGATTTCCACAATTTTGTGAGGTTCTTCTTATTCCTAATTATTCTCTTATATTCATCATGGTTATGATAATGATGATTATGCTGCTGTATTGAACATTGGAGTTCCCATTATTATTGTTGATAGTGGAAGATTTAAGTGGCCAACTCGGTCCCGTGGTTTTTACCCAATTTGGGGTTTTCCACGCTAAAATTGGTGGCGTTCTAAATTTCTGTTTGATTTAGCTATCTGTTATTATCAGATTTGATTGACTGGTTTGCATTATCTATTTGATTACACAAAGTGGGAAAAAGAATTATTATTATTCCGCTGCAAATTATCTGATAACAGGTTTATTGAGATCATTCTTTCCCAACAATTTTCTTAGCCTTAAAAAATATCGTTAGAAATAATGTAATAGTCTGAAATAGATTAATAAATTAGTGTTTGAAAAAAAATTATCAATATACGTGTATGTTCATCGATATTGATTGAGCCTCTCGCATAAGTCATAGACGAGTCTCCAGAATTATAAGTTTAATTTGCTTTATTCTATTGACTCCTTTGTTTGCACTCTTAGGTTTGCCAAAAAATAGAGATCCTGACTTAATTTTCCTCGATGATGTAGGGTAGTTTTTTTTCCTAGTTTTCGCATGATTAAGTACATGTCGAATGTGATCACCATATTCTTTCTTAAAAATCCTCTTTATTCTCAATTCTTTATTCAAGTCTCAATTGAATGTCTGCTAGAATGGGAAAAAATAATTAAGTATATATTCGCTTTAATTTCATATATAAACTGAAGGGGATATATACCTTAAACTCGTTCCACTAGAGCTCTTTTGTGGATGTTGGAATGCTTGTATATATCATTGAAGCCCCTCCTTAATGGTTATTCACTATTTTATTTATCTCACAAATAACGCATACAGAATTTTAAAATCTATCATAAAGTTATAAACAAACAATGTTAAATAATTAAGATAGTTGAAAAAAGAAAATATTTTAAAATACTTACGAATCTCCATGAGGGGCTATACACTCCTGAATGTCTTGCATCTCAGCGGTCGAGTATCTAGCCGAAGGTGTTTGTACTGGTGAAGGTACTAACAAAGGTATTGGCGAAGGTGAATAGGAAGATACTAGTGAAGGTACATCGAAAGGTCCTGCCTGATCAGGGGGGCGTAGGTACAATGTCATATGCTAAAACAGACTGGCCAAGAGTACTCTGTCTTTGTCCACCACGTCGAGACTATTAACCAAAATTGTTAGGGTAAAGTAAATAAAAATTTGATACATAATAAAGAGCATGAAAAAAAACTTACTATATTTATTAATAGATCAAAGAGTGCGCGAAACCAAACACTAAGATGACACCTCTAATGGCCTATAGGAAAAAATATAGTGCATTAACATATAAAATATATAAATTTAAAAATAAGACAGTATATAGACAACTAATTGAGCTACGAGTTTTATAAATTTACAAATTAAAACTAAATTTACTTATAAAAAATATTATCATATATGAAAATAAATCCTCATATTATTTTTATATAATAAAATCAAAGTCCTCATTCTCATTGGCATTCTTATCATCGTCGTTGTCGTTGTCGTCGTCGTCGTCGTTGTCATCATCATCATTCTCATAAATTTCACTTGCATCCATGTTTGTCACTATTCTACTGGGATCTCGTAACGTTGGAAGAATATAATCCTCAATCTGAAATGTGTTCATAACTTTCTCTTATTGATATACAATGTCTTCCCAATATTTCTCAATCTTTTTCTATGCTTTTGTTTTACAAATAGTCCACCAATCAATTAATTTTATCAATTTTTAAATTAGAATATGAAGCATAGAATACTTGAATCGCTTGTTGTGACAATACAAATGGTTCATATCTCTTATACAATCTCTTGTCATTTATTTCAATCAAATTATACAGTGGATGTACCTTCATCCCTCTAACAAGGTCAAACTAGTGACACATAAATAAAATAACTCATATTTCTAGGCCAAGGTATTCTACCTCTATAATTTCATCAAGCAAACCATAAAAAGCATTGCTTGCACATCCATTATTGGATGACTAAACACAAACCCCACTATTTATTGTAGTCTCCCTGTAGGATCGTTGAGAACGCTAGAGGGGGTGAATAGCACTTCCGTACCATTTTCAAAATTCATAAAGTACTCACAAATCTTTGCGATCAGAGAAGCATAGAATGCAGTGGAAAAAAGAAAAGACACAAGGAAAGAGCACACAGCGATTTACTTGGTTCACAGCCACAAGCTGCTACTCCAAGGCCCACGATCAAATGATCATTTTCAACAGGCAATCAACTATATAACTCTCCTCTTACGAAAGGAGTTAGTGATTACAAAATATAAGACCGGTAACAACGATACCGATCTAATGAAATTAAGCAAAAAAACAAATATACCAAAAGAATGATGATTGTGAATTCTGGTGCAGCTCTTCGGTATTACAATGATATTTCTGGTTGATGCTTTGCGTGCAAATAGCCATCGCTTGTCTGTAGAATGATGCTTCAAGGGCTCTCCCTTGAGGCTCTTTTATTAGAGTATCCGGGCGCCTAGAAGCCTTTCCAGGCACCTCCACACTGTCCGCTGATCTACCATCGACGCTGCTGACTTGGAATTTTTAGGCACCTATATCCCTTTCCGGGCGCCTCTATGCTGACATGGAGGTTCCGGATGAAGCTTAACTCTGCAATGCCTTATCCAGATCTGGGACGCCTGGAAGCTGAGGTGTCTCGACCACTGGGACTCTGTCATCTCATTGCTTCGTTGGCCCCGTTCCACTGACGTCCAGTCGCTTGAAACCCATCCGGGCACTTAGAGTCCAATCACCAGGATCCAGATGAGGGCACTCGAAATATAAAGTTTCATCCCCTCCTTTCCTACATTACAAGTTAGCACAAAAGCAAAATATAACAGGAAAGTAAAATAGTTTAACAATTATTTTGATCTTGACTTCGGATTTCTAGTGAAATCTTGAGTCAGATCGACGCCTACTGTTTCCCTTACCGAGAACGCGTCCTCATCCACTTCACTTGGAAGATTTTACCTGTTGCCAACCAAGTCCTCCAAACTTGTTGGACTTCTATTTAGCCTCGATCTTCGGCCCCCAGGATTTCCACTGCTAGACATCTAGTCTACCTGATCTGTCTAGACTTCCACTGCTAGACATCTGGTCCACCTAACCTGCCTAAACTTCTACCTGGTGCACTTAATCAGCCAAGTCTTTCTACCTAGTCCTCCACACCGAGACTTCCCACCTAACCCTCCAAGTTAGATCTGTATAGCCTCCAGCCAAGACTTTCACAGCCTAGTCTTTACTAGGACTTCCACTGCCTAGTCTCCACTAAGACTTGACTGTGCCTAGCCTCAACTAAAACTTTCCTGTGCTACCTACACACTTAGATCAGCTCATCAGTAAACATCACACACTTAACTTGAATCTTTTGTTATGATCAAAACCAAGGTTCGATCATCTGGTGTTCCCTGCACCAACATTCCCCATTCCATATTCTTGAGTATGAAAATTATATCCATTTATGAAATATGATAGCCAAGTGTGTACCAATGTTTTTGGACCCCATGACAGATGGATTGCTCTTGCTCAAGGTGAGTTTGATTATCGTGAACCTAAAGTCTGATAAATATGTTTAAAAGTCTGCATATGTGTATATCATGGTGCAATTTAGATTGTCTACTTACATATGATTTGAACTATGGTGTAAATTTTTCTTCACAGAAGCAATCAAACTCTTGTGTCGATATTTTAAAATATAAGTTTTAGAAAATCCTGCCATAGAATAATAAATTATAATGTAAATAATTTATGATATAAGAAATATAAAAAATAAAAATATATACTAACTTAAAATATAATATGATTTCTGGATAATTTAGTAAAATATATGTCTGGGTTGTCCGCTATCTTTGACCAGTTAAATATCTCTTCTTACCTAGTCCACTTAGTCAATCAAGGTAGTTAAAAATTGAGAATGAGTTAAAATTGAGATCAATAGGACCCTCATCATTTCTTCTTGCTCTCTACCTTTTGCTCTAAACATGAGGTTCAAAATAATATGATGCAAAAGTTATTACTTCATCCATAATGTATGTATTAATAATAGAGACTTCAACGTGTGTCTTATTTTTTATTTTTTTTCTTCAAATGATATAGGAATTTGATTGTAATATAAAAAATTATATTAGATATTAATATATAATAAAATTAGTAAATTTTATATGCATTAATCAAAAATAGAAATTTTACCTTTCAAATGGATACATGCATCGAAAATGGGTAGGACCTCCAACTTTGGTCTCATATGACAAGTGAATCAAAAGATGTTCAATGAAATCAAAAAATGAGGGTGAAAATATCATTTCTAAATTACATAAAATGATTGGAATGTCTCTCTCTAACATCTCCATATGTGAATGTCTCAAAATTGTTAAGCAAATATTATGAAGGAAAATGCTTAACTTCGGAATGACACCCCATATAAAATTTAGTAAAAGTTCCTTAAAAGCAATAGGAATAAGCTTTTCTATGAATATATGATAATCATGACTTTTCAAACCAATCAATTTGCATTTCTTTAAATTGACACATCTCCTAAGATTAGAAACATAATCATCTAAAAATCTCAAAGATTTTAACCATTCATAAACAACACGTCTCTAATCCCTATTCAATATATAAACTACTTTTGACTTTGGTCCTTTACTACTTTCATTGACATCAAGAGTGGGTCTTTTACAAAAGAGTCACATATCTTTTCTTGCATTCAGATTGTCTTTTATTTTTTAGCAATATTCATCATTGTATTTATTATATTATCAAAAATATTCTTCTCAATATGCATTACATCAGATTATGATGAATCAAATGACTCTTCCAATATGGTAAATCTCAAAATATACTCTGTTTAGTCCATTTATGTGTACTTCCATATTCATATGTTGTACTATATGGCTCTTCAATAACAGATGAAAAGTTAAACACTCTATACCAAATCTATTCACCTATTAATCTCAATGGCGGAGGTGTTCTTTCAATTATATTCTTAGTGAATTCATCTTTATTCCTTCTGAAATTATGATTTAGTGGTAAAAATTATCTTATGACAATTAAAATAACTTGGCTTCTTTCTATGTTTCAATCTGATTGACTTTGATCTCTCCATACATATTAGATATCCTAAGATCCCAACGGTACTCCATCCTGATAACATATCATAAGTCAGAAAGTCATTTATGGTCCAAAGAAGAGTAACCTTCATTACAAACATCTGATTAGTATGAACATCATATGTAGGAAAACCTTCATCTTATAGTTGTTTCAGCTCTGTAATCAGTGATTGCATATAAACATCTATTAACTTCTTCAGATTTTATGAGTCAGGCACAACCAATGTTAAAAACATATACAGTATTTTCATACACATCTCAGGTGGAAGATTATACAAAGTTAATATAATTGGCCAACAAGAATAATTTATTCTTGATTTATCAAATGGAGCAAATCATCAACACATAGACCTAACCTAATATTTTGAGGCTCCTTCACAAATTCAGGATATGTTCTATCAAAAAATTTTCACGCCTCTGCATCTGATGGATGACACATTAACCCCTCTTCTATTTGATGATTTGCATGTCAAGTCATGTGTTTAGAAGTGACCTTTGATGCATAAAGCCTTTGTAACCTAGGAGTTAAAGGCAAATAAAATAACTAAGTGTATGATTTACGTCGTTGTTGACTCCTGCTAGTTCTCTTGTACCTAGCTTGATTACATAATTTACAAACATCTGCATCTTCATCATCTCCCCTAATATATCATACAACCATCTCTGCAAACATCAATTATTTTCAATGGAAGACCTAATTCTTTCACAAGTTTTTTCATATTGTAAAAATCATTGGGTATTATGTGATCACATGGCAATACCTCTCCAATAACTTGAATAAAATTATTAAAATAATCTTCAGACACATTATGCTCTGTCTTGACATTCAATAGTCTTGTAGTGAGAGATAATTTAGTGTGACTATCACAACCAACCCACACAGGTTCATCTACAATACTCAATATTTCCTGAAATTAGATATATACATCATTATTCCGTTTTCATCAACACCTAGTACTTCTACCTCCTCCAACGGTGGTGTATAAGTAGTAAACATTTGTTCAACTATTGGAGGACAACTAGAACTTGCACTACTCGGTTCGAGAATGAAATTCTTACCCGTTATCAATTACCATCCTCTGATATGGATTTAGTTGATTATAATAACTCTGATCTCCACTAATTAAGACTTGTATATTTTGCCTATAATCCTTATTAGATATGAATAGTTCACCATGACATGTCCAATTATAGTAATTCAGGTAAAATCAAATCTACAAAGATGTTCTCGAACTTTATCATATTGTAAAAATTTATCATTGTAGCACTTTCTACACGAACATCTTATTTTATCTTCATCTATAAACTCAACATTACTACAAGAAAATCTATCCAACCCACTAATAAACTCATCAGTTAAACTTCGACATTCAAGTATGTTCTTTTTATACATCCAACTCTTTTTTTCTATATTTTTTCTATTTTTAATTTAAATTTAAAAAAACTATACAAATAAAAGCTAGTACCTCATCAACAACAATAACATAATTAATTATTGCTAAATTTATATAACAATAAGTAATATTATAGTAACGAATGTAGATATACCTAAAATAAGTGAACAAAAATGAGTGTCTCCAATACTTTAAGCCCATGTCAAAATGAGATCTACACAAACAATATTACGAAGTCAACAATCAATATAAGGGTGCACAAACAAATATTTTTGGTAAACTAAATGAATATCACAAAAATACACTATTGAAGAATGGATAGATATGTCACTTTAAGGCTTCCTAATGGGAAATAAATTTTGACTATTAATACCTATCAACTTTGACCAATTGCCTCTTACATCAGTTTTTTCACATCTCTAAACAATTGTTCCACTTAATTTTTTTCACTTCTCAGTGAACTGATTTCTAAGTTTACTCAACACCCCACATTCAATCACCTCCAAATAACAAGTTTTGCACCTACGTGGCATAAACTATAGCCAGTGGTCGGTGGCCGACCAACCTCAACGGTCAACCAACCTCGCTCGTTGTCTAGCAGTCGACCAGCCTCATCGTCTGACGGTCGGCCCTCCTCAACGGTCGGCCAACGACAAACCGACCTCATCGCCCGACGGTTGGCAACCTCAATGGTCAACCCGCCTCAGCGACTGACCAGCCAGGCTAATCGCCGGGCGGCCGACTAGCCTAAGCCAGCGCCCGAGGTCATGGTTAGCGACCGTCGCACCTCGTGTCCATGATCGATGGTCGTCGCACATCGTCGCAACCAGATCCAACCGGTGAGGGAAGGGCAAATGAGAGGGAAGGAGAGGGGAGGAAGCTTGCCGCTGCACCTCTCCAAGCTCTCGTTCGTCATCGTTGTGGTCATCATCGTTGTCACCTCGAAGGGAATTTAGGGGATCGGGGGAGTTGGGGTATGAAGTTGATTTGGGGGTGGGTTGAAAACTTGTTAAATTAGCGAATTCGACGATGAAGGTTAATTCATCGTCGAATTCGTCGTCAAATTTGAGATCAAGTAGATTTTTAAATTTGACAATAAATTTATGATTCGTTGCTAAATTAACGATGAATAGAAAATTTATCATCAATTTGACAACAAATAAAGTATTTATCATCAAATTTAGCAACAAAAAAATAATTTATCGTTAAATTAACGATGAAAAAATAATTCATCGTCAAATTGATGATGAATTGAAAGTTCGTTGTCAAATTCCCATCATATGACACGTGGAGTAGAAATTTGAAAACTATTTTTGTACATTTTTTATTTTTGTATTGTTTTGCTTAAACAATATTTCTGTATTATAGAGATTTTTTATTAATTTTTTAGGAAAAATTAAGTTAAATAAGGATATTAATAAAAAATTTGTAAATTTCTAAATCCTAAAAGTTAAAATTGTATTTTGTTTAAACACACGGTTCTATATAGTAAAAATATCCACATATGGGTGGATCATTGGTCATGACCCACTAAACTCATTAAGGCCACAGGATTTGGTGGGAGCTTAAGCATAGCCACAATCTCAATGCAACGACAACAATCCAAAACATATTATTCCTTGATCGAAAGCTCTCTATAAGCTTAGACAGTTGCAATAATCTATTATACATAATAGAAAATTATCAAGTTGTTTGGTAATTTATGATAACGACTCAGATTAGTTCAAATAGAATGACTCAAAAGAATGATAATTTTGAATTTTACAATAGGAAGTATAGTGGCATCGATATTGAGGTAGAAGAAGAAAACGCGACGCAAATGAAGAGGAGGTTGGACATAAACTAAAGAAAGTGAAGAATTGATCTACCCTTCCAAGTAGAAGTAACTCCCCACAAATCACACACCCAAGTTATCGATTGAATTGATTTAGAGAATCCACTAATTAACTCTCCAAAGACATCATCCTTAGAAGAAGAGAAGGGAATGACTACATGACTTAAGGTCAAAATAAACTATATAATAATCTTATAAAATGTTGAATGGGTACATTTTTCCTTCGCATAATTTACAAATAAACTGATATATATATATATATATAGTGTGTATAATTATTTATTTCTTCCACCATGGACCATAAAGAAACCAACAAAAGGAAGATGTTGGGCATTGGATTTCTTTAGCATTAATTTCTTCCTCCACTCACTCGTAAATTACAAATGCATAGGTTTAGATTGGTGAATCTGATATGCATTAGTGAACAAGCTCATAGTAATTGCTTAATTAGTACAAATCACATCCTTACGTTTTAAATAATGCAATTGTTTAGTCAAAATGCAAGGCTTCTTATCAAATTTAATTGACTTAGATTAATTAATTAAGCATTAATTAATCGGGGCCGATGCTTTACATCTTATTTGCTAACATGTAGCTGAGTCAGGTGGGACCCGGTCAGATTTGTGTGTTTTTTTTTAATTTATTTGATGACCATTACTTTAACCCTATCTCAGTCGCCAAGTGCGATTGCCGAGTGCCTTCCACTCGTTGTTTTTATTATTTAATTTTTGGTTTATATTTTAAAAAAAAATTGGTACGATCATGGAATCCAACGCAGTGGACGGGAGACATGTTAGTTGGAACTGTAAACCGGTATCTCCTTTATTTTATTTTATGTTTTATGTTTTATTATTTTTTTTATAAAAGATAAATATATATCATCAAAGATAAATACATGAAGATATAGGGTTCCAATAACGTCTACTTATATCATGTCTGACAAACTCTCAGATCTGAACAGTTGCCAAAGATATATTATACATGTGTTCACATAAATATCAAACACATCTCTCTCAATGTCTTTCACTCTATCATGTATACAAAAACATATCTACACATATCTCTCAATGCCTTTCACTTTATCATGTGTACAAAAACATATCTCTACTACAGGAAGACATGATGTCCGTCTCAAGTAAGAGGATAGTTATCCAATCATCCTCCTGTACTTTTATATTTTATTATTGATATAACATCACGTCGTTCATAAATCTGGTAATTTTTTTAAAATATAGTTTTATTATATGTGATACCGTCAACCTGAATAGATAATAAAAGATAATATTTCTAAATTTATCTATTTATTACTATAATTATAATTATTATGATTATATACTATATTTAATATTGTCATTTATTATTTAGATAATTTGTATAAATAAATTTTTTATATACAATAATAATTTTTTTTGTTCAAATATGGTGTCAGAGTCTGTCTTTTTCTTCTAAATATTTTTTCTCTATGGTGGTTTTTTCTTCTACTGCCGCTACAAGCCGTTCCTTGCGCCGATCTTCTTTCCAATTTCTTATCCTTTAATTTTCCAACAACAGCATCTTCCCTATTTCTTCTTCTCCTCCCAAACACTAGCAACTAATTAATCCTCCCTCTTCTCTTCTCTTAACAAATTTCAGCAACTCCAGCACTACTCCAACTTGCAACGAGGGTCCTCTTCTCCAACAGCCAACAACACAAGAGCAAGAGTCGTCTTTGCGATCGACAATAATATCGCAAGCAACATCAAGTAATCATCTTTGCCGAAGTCAATTATTTGATGTATATGATAATCTACAATATTGTCAAGGTGGTGAAAAACAAAGTTCGGAACAATGTCAAATTTATCGCATCGTTGGCAGTGCCGGCTCAAGGCATAGGCCACTAAGGCCTATGCCTAGGGCCCCCAATAAACTTAGGGCCCATTGTTATTAAAAAATATATATATTAATAATTTTTTTATATCAATCAAACAACATATTTATTTCATGAGATCACGGCACTTCGATTTTCATAGGACCACATCATGCTTATATGATTACGCATGAAAATTTGATACCGCTTCATGCATTTGATGCATTACTCACGCCTGCATGGATGAAAATTAATGCATGGCTGAATTGATGAATCATTCTAAAAATAAATATCTTAATAAAGTCTTATTTACGTTCAACAATATCTTAAAAAAGATTAAATAATCTAACAATTTTATCAATTGAAAAAATTTTATTAATAAAATTTAAATATAAAAAATTTAATTAATAATTTTACATCTTAAAAGGGTTAGAAAATTAAATTTTATATAAAAATCTATTTTTAAATTAATAGTTAGAAAACTAAATTTTATATAAAAACTCTTTTTAAATTAATATTTTATTTAAAAATATTTTAAATCTATCATTGTCGGTCGCAAGTCCGAATGAAAAAGGATGAGGAAAAATTTTATATTTTAAAAAAATGTATTAAAAGTCTTTAAAAAAATTTAGCCTAGGGCCCCATAAAACCTTGAGACGGCCCTGATCGTTGGCTATATTGGTAATCATTATCCTAGAAGATTTGATTGGTCATATAATCGGAGATGTCAAATTTATCTCAGAGTTGGACATATTGGTATTCAATGTCTAAAAAGATTTGACTCAAATTTCGTTAGTGGTACTGCAACTTCACAAGTCTATCCTAAAGTATTATTATCAATGTCTACTCTTAGTAAATTATCAGAATTTTCATCTACTGAATGATATATTGACACAAAAATAATTGATCATGTCACACCAGACTATAACATTCTTGCAAAAGTAATATTGTATTAAGGTTCAGATATGGTGCAAGTAGGTGATGACTCAGGTTTGCATACTGCTAATCTTGAAAACGCGTTTATTCAATTATCTAATTGAACTTTTTGCATGCATAATATTTTTCATGTTCCATCTATTATAAAAATTTTACTCTCCACTCGTCAATTTTATCTTGATAATAATATCTTTTTTAAATTTCATCATAATCATTGTCTTATCAAAAAGAGAGGAACATGTACTACTTTATTTCATGGTAGAATAAAAAAATGACATCTACTTTCTTCAAAGTTCCTCGACAAATCCTTAATTGGTGAACGCACAAATAAACTTGCTTGGTATGCTCGACTTGGCCACTCTTCTTTTCGCATTGTTCAATCGATCATCAATCAGTATAGTTTACCTACTTCCTTTGTCTCCTCCCCATCTCATTTTGTATGGAAGCTAAAAGTCATAAGCTATCTTTTCCTTTATCTAATTATGTTTCTAATTTTTCACTTGAAATAATTCATTTCAATGTTTGGGGTCGTGCACCTATCTTATCTAACTAAGACTTTTATATTGTGTCACTTTCATTTACCATTTTAGTAAATATACTTGGTTTTATTCTATAAAAAGGAAATATGATTTATTAGACATATTATATCATTTTCAAAAATAAGGTATACTTCTTTTAATTGAAGATACTCTCTCTTCATTTTGATTAGGGTAGCGAGTATTAAGCTCTTCATCATCATCTTATATCTTGTAGAATTGTTTATCGAGTCTCTTACCCTCACACTCCCAAGCAAAATGACTCTACTGAGAGAAAATATCTAAATATAATTGAAACTTCTTTAGCTCTTCTCTATCATGCATCAATTCATCATAATTTTGGGATGAAGCTGTTAGTATTATAGCATATCCATAAATCGTCTTCCTACCCATTGCTCAATCACAAGTGTCCTTTGGGAAAATTTTATAATCAAACTCCTGACTATATTTTCCTTTGAATTTTTGATTGTGTATGTTATCTGTGGTTATGCCTCTACTCTAAATATAAGCTTGACTCTCGTTCTCTACAATGTGTTTTCCTTAGTTATAACAATTTATATCATGGGTATCATTGCTTGCACATACCAATCGGGTCGATATATATTGATGGGAAAGTCTTGAAAAACCGTTCCGGTAGATTCTTGCAGAATAAAAATTTTTCGGAAACGATCTCAAGTTGCCCTCATAGTCGATCAAACGAAGTTTAATCGACTCGTTTAGATCATTGGGCTCTTGTGTTTGGTTTACAGGATCCAATATAAAAGTATAATTTAATTAATGCGGAAACATTAAATTATACCTTTTCTTTGGACTTGAAGGATGTAGACGACCTCTCGATCTTCTGCTGTATCCCTCCCTCTCCTCTTCTCGAACGTTGTGTGGGCAACGACCTTTCGAGAATATCTCCACCAGAATTCTCCTCTCCGATGGCTTGCTAAACTTCCTTCTCTTTGCTTGGAGAAGAGAGAAGAAGAAGAAAGGGTTGAAGTTTGGCTGCCGAGAAGGTCTCGGCCACCAAGAGAATAATCTCGTGTACTTCTCAAAGCCAAGCAACCCCTTCTTTTATAGCCTGGCCATCTCCCAAATATGGTATAATTTGAGCCATAAACATGGTATGATTGATTCATAAACATGGTATGATTTGAATCAATCAAATCAGAGAATTTTGGAATGATTTCGGAAGTTACCAAATTGAACCCGCGGCCTTTAATCGATCAAACAATCGATTAAACTCCGTAACTTTTTCTCATTAACATTGGTAATCGATCAGGTGATCGATTACCAGGCTGGTAATCGATATCAGGTGATCGATTACCAGTCATTCTGCCCGGAGTCTTGGTAATCGATCAGCTGATCGATTACCAAGGTGTGTAATCGATCAGCTGATCGATTACACCTCCTTGCATGAGCTCGAATGCCTGGTTTCTTCACGAATTCTTCCAAGGTGGACTTGAGGATTCCCAGAGGCTACAACAGGGACCTAGAGGAGGAATTGGTTTTGGCCTTCTGATGAGCTAAGGCTTCCCGTGTTCGCCCTGAACACACAACCTTAGTCCATCAATAATAACTCATACCACTAAAGAGTTATTATCGAACTACCGCACCAATCCCATATTACAATATGGGATCCTTCTTACTACAAGTACATTAGTCTCCCTGTGTTTAAAATATCGTATGTCCGTCAATTAAATGAGTTACTGACAACTCGTATTTAATCGACATCTAATCCAAGAGTAGTACCACTCAACCTTATTATCATGCGGACAAGGTCCACCTGCAGGGTTTACTTGATAATCCTTATGAGCTCCTCAAAGGGACATCATCAACCTAGATTATAGGACACAGATTCCTTCTATAATCAACAACACACCATGTACATAATACTACTTCCCAACTCATCGGGTCTATTGATCTATCGATCTAAATCTCACCCTTTGATGAATTAAAGAAGTACATACTAAGCACATGTGTTTGTTATTATATCGGGATTAAGAGCATGTACATCTATAGTAACAGAGGTTTAGTTCGATTATATAGGCAGTATAAATCGAGCAATCCTCAGATGGTCCTGTTCAATACACACTTAGTGTACTAGTGTAATTCTATAGTCAAGACAGACTAAGATCGAATTACACTACAACCACTCCAATGATTTGTCCAATCCATCTTGGTTGTGAACACTATTTATAACCTATAAGGAACTGATAACATGGTCTTCTGTGTGTGACTCCGCACACCATGTTTATCTACAATATAGATTAAATGGACACTTACAAATATTGACCAAATGTGATTCTTATTTCAGAATATTTATTTACATAGCTAGGATTCTAGTATACATCTCAACATATATTTCACATTATATTACTTTTGATGAGTCTCTATTCTTTTTTTCAGCAGGTTCTCCAATTGCTCCCTCAAATACAGGTGACACCATTTTGTTACAACCTAATATTATATCATATATCAGATATCTGACTCCCTTCAGCGAGAATTGATGTTAATTTAGGAAGTGATGGTATCCTAGGCCCAGCTCCATCTCCACCTCTCTTTAGGGTCTCTCCTATTGATTCCCTCGTTGTATCATCCAATCATGAGAATGATCATCTTCCTTTATTGAATGTGACACATATTACATCTTCACCATCCTAGCCTACTTTCTCACCCTCTTTGTCAAGTGACTCCGATGAAGATGCTCCTCAACGCATGCTTCCTTTAAGTGACATCTATACATGATGCCCACCAATAGCCATCCAATATCCTCTTCCATGGGCTCTAGTGATCTCTTCTATACTTTCTAAGCCAACATGTTTTACCCAAGCAGTTAAGGATCTAAATTGGCATGTTGCATAATGGGACATGGAGCTTAGTTCCTTGCAACTCCTCCATGAATATTGTGGGCTCTAAATGGATTTTCCATCTTAAGTATCATGCTGATGGTTCTCTTGAAAGGTATAAAGCTCATCTTGTGACTAAAGGATTCAGTCAACAGTTTGATATTGATTTTAATGACACATTTAACCCAATCATTAAATTTATAACTGTTAGATTATTGTTATCTATCGCTATCAGCTCCAATTGGTCAATCCGACAATTAGATATTTCTAATACTTTTTTCATGGCCATCTTGAGGAAACAGTATTTATAGAGCAATTGCCCAGGTTCATTCATCCATAATTTTCAACACATGTTTGTCAACTCAAGAAATCTATATATGGTCTTCGACAAGCCCTTTGTGCATGATTTTATCGTCTATCCACTTGATTATAAGCTCAAGGATTCTTTGGCTCAAAGATCAATTCTTCTTTATTTTATAAGTGCAATACTGACTCTATAATATTTTTTCTTATTTGTGTAGATGATATTTTACTAATCGGCAGTACTGATAAAGAGGGCATCACTTTTATACTTCATCTTTCTTAATCAAGAATTTCTGATTCGAGATCTTGCAATGCTCGGTATTTTCTTGGTATTGAACTTTTCTCAAATTTTGAAAGTTGTCTTCTCTCACAAAGAAAATACATCACTGAAATTCTGCAACGGGCTAAAATGAATGGTGCACATCATATTTCTACACTAATTGTTGTAGGTAACTTTTTCTACATCGTCATCTTCTCCACCTATGATTGATCCTTAAATGTACAGAAGTATTGTTTGAGCATTACAGTATGCCACTTTTGTTGTCAATCGAGTTAGCCAATTTATGCATACTCCCTTTGAACAACATTGGAAAGGTGTTAAAAGGATTCTTCATTATCTCAAAGGCACTATTCTCCATGGTCTCTTTTCATTTCGTCATTCCTCAAAAGAATTAAACGCCTACATTGATACAGATTAAGCTGCTTCTCTTGAAGATAGACGTTTTATTGGTGGATATAAAATATTCCTTGGTTGAAATATCATTTCATGGCATTCTAAGAAGCAACCTATTATTTCTCACTCAAGTACTGAAATCGAATATAAAGCAATAGTCAATGCAACATCAAAAATCATTTGGCTTCAGTCTATTCTTTCTTAACTACATCTTTCTTCCCATGTTACTCCTAAAATATGATGTGATAATATTGGAGCGACATATCCTATTGCAAATTCAATTTTTCATGCTTGTACCAAGCATGTGAAGATTGATTTTCATTTTTGTCCACAAATGTATGGCAACTCACCAACTTTTAGTTTATTACATCTCTACAGAAGATCAAATTGTTGATATTCACGATAACGCTTTACTAAGTTGGCATTCAACGTCCGGACACTCCCATTGAGTTTGTCGGGGGCAATAAAGGCAGAGAGAATAATAATGTGTAGGATCAGTGGACACACTAGAGGGGGTGAATTGTGCGTTCATCATTTTCGTTCGTTCGTTCTATTACAAAAACTAGCAGCGGAATTAGAGAAAGAGATAATTAAGGATATGTGGGTTTACTTGGTTCCTAACCCCCTGGGGTTAGTACATCTAAGGCTTATGTACGGGAGGTGTCCGCCCATTAGTGGTCTCTTTTCTGAACTTTTGTTCGAAGATAGAGAAACCTGTCTTACAGTCCAAATTATAACAAGTAAAAGTACAGAAAGTAAGACTTAAAAATAAATAAATTCTCATCATACCTATCTGAAAGTCCTAAGCGCAGCGCACTCCTCTTGGAACTTCCCTGATTGCAGGAGCAGGATATCATTCGCATTCAGCAGCACTGCAGGATGAAGAGTAAGGCATAGAGAGATAATCCCCTTGTGGTGCATGTTTAGCCTCCTTATATAGAGTCTTCCAAGCGCCTAGATCCAATCCAATTCGATCTCTTCAGACTCTATCTGAACTTATTCTTCTTGATCCGAGTGCCTGGATCTTCCAGGGGCACTTGGACCGTCCGAGCGCCTGGAAAAACATCTAAGCGCCTGGATCCAATCAACTCGGGTTTGACATGAGTTGACCTCGGGGGTGGTTTGGCTACTTCTGTGTGTTCCTCTTATGCTTCTTTCATTTTGCTTCTAGCTCCTGGTCCCTGCAAGATAAGTATACAAACATGTAAACACCCATAAGCCTACTTGTAGTATGTTTGACCTATTAGGCTTATATAAATTTTACCCTATAGGTCTAATCTACTGTCTTACCCGTGCTTAACTCCCTGTTAGGACTAGTCACTTCCATAGGTAGACTTTCCACATGCCAAACATCCGGTTTAGACTTTCCCTTGCCTAACTTTTAGTTAGGACTAGTCACTTCTATAGGTAGACTTTTCAGTTGCCAAATATCCAGTTTGGACTTAACCTTATCTAATCTTCAGTTAGGACTTTCCCTACCTAATCCTCCAAATCAGAACTTCTCCAAGCCTCCAACTATGGTCTACTTAGCCTCCAGCTAGGACTTCTTTGCTCAATCCTCCAGTTTAGGACTTCCTCTGTCTAGCCTATAACTAGGACTTTTCTAGCCTCCAACTAGTCTCAACTAGGACTTTTCGCTAGTCTTCTAGTCAAACTGACCTGACTAGACTTCACTCACATCCAAATATTAGGTTATGTTTGGAGATCTAGGTATATTATCAAACATCGAAACTCTGGGGACAGACTAGTGCTCCTTGCATCAACATAATGGACAATAATCTCAAATTAATTTCAATCAATCGAGATTTACCATATCTGATATTATCATCATGAATCGATCGCAAACGATAATATTTCTAAGTTGATCATATTTGTTGTTATGATTATAATTATTATGATTATATATTGATGCAGGTGCTATGGGTGACGTTGCCCCTTCTTGGATGAAGGTCATGTTGGGAGTATCAAGCTAAAGTCAAGCCTAGCACTGACTTGGCAGTACTATTCAACATGACCCAAAGGAGTAGAACCCCACCCAAGTGAAGCCTGGGCAAAACCCCATAACTATCTCGGCCTCCATGCTGTCTCAGTTATCTCTGTCCGTCTTGGCCATCTCATCTCGGTCCATCTCGGCTACGTTGTTTAGTCATCTCAATCCCGAGTCTCATCTCGACCACGTCGTCTCGACCATCTTGGCCCCATCTCGGTCTGCCGTCTTAGTATCTCGATCATCTCATCTCAACCATCCGTTGATCTCGTGTCTCATCTCGACCATCTCGGCATGCAGTCTGGGTCATTTCAGTCTCGAGTCTCATCTCAGCTTTACCGTATACCGTCCCATCTCGACCACATCATCTCGATCATCTCGGTCTCAAGTCCCATCTCGGCCACGCCGTCTGGGTCATCAGCCATCTCATCTTGGTTTTAAGTCTCATCTCGGCCATGTTGTCTCACCCATCTCGGTCCCAAGTTCCATCTCGACCACACCATCTTAGTTATCTCGATCTCCAGTCTCATCTTGGCCTCTATGCCATCTCATCCATCTTGGTCCCGAGTCTCATCTTAGCCACGCCGTCTTGGCCATCTCAATCCTAAATCTTCGACCTCCACGCTGTCTTAGCCATCTCGGTCCCGAGTCTTATCTGGGCCACGCTGTCTCGACCGTGTCGATCGTAAGTTTTGTCTCAACCATGCCGTCTTGGCCATCTCAGTCTTGGGCCCTACATTTACGTATTCTGCAAACCCCCGTCCTCTATGGGCCCACTAAGGAGGAGCGTGAATATTTCTGCAGACATGCAGCAGCTTAAGAATAAGCAGGCGGTTATGAGGTTGTCAGACCTAGTCCCCTCGGGTATCCCTTCCTTTCTGCATATAAGGTCAAATTGAAACAGTTGTCGAATATGATCCTCTGATAGATTTCCATAATGGTGTCATCCCACCCAACGTGGAGATATTTTCAGATGATTATAAAAACCTTAACACGAAGTCTTATTCTAGGCCATAAGATCACGGCGGCCCCAGTTCACGGTGGCTTCTAGTTGCGATAGTGTGATGGTCGCTTAGCTATAAGTTCGCAGCCTCTCCTCGAGCCCAACCATTGCCTATCCAAGAGCTCACTACTAACCCGAATTTACTGTAGTTTCTCTTAAATCTTTTTGCATAAATTACGCTAGTTTTTTTTTTCTTCAGTTGGGATGATCTATACTCCGGAGAAAACTAATACGATTTTTATATTTAAAAGAAAATAAATCTCTTTTAAGTTTTATAATAAAAAAACTATATTGATTTTTTATATTTGCCTATTTAATTAATCTGACGCAGTGGTGACGTTCCCACTAAAAAACAATTCTTAAATTTCATTAACACTTTAAAAAAATAGATTTCGTTACCCACTAAAATGTTTTCTCTTTAAAAATTTATCCTCGCCAACTCTGATAAATACTTTTCTTCTCATTAATAGGGAAAAAAGGCCCAACAATTTAAAAATTGAGATTATAAATAAATTAAATATAAACTTAAATAATTCATTAAACTAAATAAATAAATTTTAACACATATCTACTCGATATATAAACTAAATTAAATAAATATATTGAAATGCAATTTATCAATATGTATAATATGATATTGCAAAAATAATTCATCAATAAAAGTTTCTATCAGAATTATAAATAAATTAAAAAAACTCTTAAAATAATAAATAAATTTATGATATCAAACTCAATTAATTAAATAAATTAAAATATATAATAATTTTAAATAATCAAAAATTAAAAATTTGATAATATTTAAACGGGTTAAACTCAAATTAAATTCACACTAAGTTCAAATTCTTAAAAACAAAACTTTCCACATTTAATTCATTTTAGTTTTGAATTGAATTATCTCAATTATCTTATTAAATAATTTACATAATATAAAATTTGACTCATTTACGGTCTCATGAAAAACTAAAAATCAAAGATATAAAATCAAGGGAAAATTTTGGACGAAAATAAGAAACAATAAAAGGTAATTCCACTATTTTTACAGAATTGGATATTCTTGAATCAATTACCATATGAGTCGAGCCGTAAATGGCAAATGGAACTTTTGCACTAACCAATAATTCAGGGTGTTGTTTGCAAAATTTCCGGTTCCATTTATTCTTGGATTTGCTTGCCACCCTTTCTCCGTTCTTTCCTCCGTGTGCGTGTGAGGCTTCTGGTTTCCGCTGCCGTCCGCGAGAGCGAGGAGAACAGAGGGAGTGGGAGGTTAAAATAATCAAGAAAGAAGAGGAATAGAACCCTAGATTCTGTCGCCTCGATTGGGACCTCCGAATCTTCGGAATCTTCGGCTCCTTGTTCTTAGGTATTCCCGAATCGATGGGAGGTCCTTTTTTTTTTTTTGTTTTTTTAGCTTCATCTTTAATGTTTGGGTTGCAGATTTCCTTCGTATTTATAGTGAACTTGTGGATCGTTTGATTCTTCTGCTGCTTCCTGCTGGGTTCTATGTCATATGATGTTTTGACGTGACTTCTAACTCCATGCTTCGATTCGGTTGGTTCTGCCCCTTATTTGGTGGGTCTGTTGTTAGGAAAGTATTTTACTAGGGGAAGAAAATGTTTCCATTAATTTTTTTACGGGTTCTTCTGGTTTTTTGTTTTATAGTTGTTTTTTTTATTGATCAAAGTATTTGTCTACGTATTTGGATTTGGGTTCGCTGGTGTTTCTCTGGTCTGTCCATCTGCGATTGGGATTTTGAGTTGGTTTTGTCTGTAAAAAATGAAAAACTTCAGTTCATGGTGGAATTCATGGTGGAACTTTTTTTTTTCCAGCCATGTGTTTGTATCTTGTAAGTAGGGAATTGGGATCAGAACGTGTTCTGTCTGTGTATGAACTATCTAGATAGATTATTGACCATCTTCTACATGATTTGGTGGTGAATGAATCTAAAGTTTTGATTTCCCTGCCCAGCTGTATTTTTTGTATCTGCTGCAGAGTTGATGCACTGAAATCTGGAGCTGTCAACTGCTTATAAAGACATCAAGTTTTTCAGGTTTGTATGCTTTCCTTGAACTGGTTAGCAGTTATTGAGTGTGATCTTTTTTTTTTTGAAAGAAGCCCTTGTGTGGGATCGTGAACTGATCTAATATGTATTGGAGGACCAAAGAAATCTTAGAAGTCGAAATCTGGTATGTTTAACTTCGTTTAATTAGAAAGAAAACACATTTCATATTTTGTTATTTTCATGATTTTCCAGAGATTTTAGCACTCCATTAAATTTGAGATGCTTCTTAGATATGGCTTTATCCTGAGAATCCAACAGATGAGTATCATGAATGTAATTCAATGTACAATTGAATACTCATGACTCATTATTGGTTTGATTTAAAGCTAAAATTGGTAGTTTTAGAAGGTTGAACATTGTCATAATTTGTAAACCTGAAACTTTCTGATCATTTCTGATTTGGAACTTCTGCAATTAATTTTCTCTCGCAATGTTTTGATGAGTTGGAGACATTTCGTAGTTAACAACATTAGGTTGACTAGGTTTTTAATGACTTCATCCGATTAATTCTACATGGTTCTTCCAATAAGCCATAAAGTGTGATTATCATTCTACTTCTAAATGCTAGTTTTTGTTTTTCTTGGTTGAAACTTCTAAACTAGTTGATACCAAGCATTACTGCTAAATGGACCAGTTATTTCAGCAGGATCACTCTTAAGTTTTTTTAAAAAAAATTTCACTCTCTTTTTTATGTCTTTTCCCTCCTGCCATTTCCTATTTCTTTCTTCATTTCTTCTCTTTATACTTCTTCATTGTATTCATCTTATATTGTTATGTTGGTTGATACTAGTAAAAAATTTATCTGATCACTGACCATTATCTGGAACACACTTATACTTCAAACATTGAATCCCTACTATTTCAAGTTTCTTTACAAAATCATATACTCATAGAGATTTGTTATGACATGTTCCAACTTAATATCACATCCATTCCATAGATATTAACATGTGCATGTCTTTCTAGTGTGAAAATTTTAGAATGTTTAGGCTCAATAATGACATATTTTATAGGCCCCTACACACTAGTAGATGCCCTCAGTTTGTGTTTGTGTTGTTTCATGTATATGGCATGCTTAAGCTCTTGCTTCTTTTCAACTTGACATTGTAGATAAATGGTTTACTAATTCTTTATTTGTACAATAGGTGTGTTTCTCTCTTTTGAGACCTCAGATAGTATGTGATTTTCTTAGCTTTATTGCTCAATCATTTATATCACTTTATGCTAAACTTTAAGAAGGAAATTGGTAATCTTTCAGCAATATGATTGGTTGTGCAATTTTATCATGCATACTGTGTAAATTCGATCTATAAGGCTATTACATATAACTTGTATATTTAAAACAGAAAACGAAGTATAAATTTAGTTTACATATACTTCCCATTTGATATAAGACAGGTTATGGTTTTAGTATTGGTATCTCCAAATAATAATAAATGTTTCTTAGGTGGCATCTAGTGGGAATAATTTTGTGACTGCCTGTGGTATTCTGTTACAGGGTGGTTTTCATGCTTCTTATCATTGTATTTATTTTGGAAAATTGATGAAAATTTCTTGTGATTTTTGTATTTTATATTCAAGCCATGTTTCTATGCAGAAAATTTTGACTGGTTCCAGTTGCTGATTGTTATAGGCTGGCAGCAATTCTTAGCCATAAATAAGCACATTAACAGCCCTAAAAAGTTTTAGCAAATGGATCGGGATGATACATCGGGTTTTGTTAGTGGAGGCTGCTCTGATCTTTCCAGATACTGAACATATATGGCACATCCCCGGAAGTCTGGCAACTGGTTCACTTGTATCAACATTTCATTGTGATTGTATTTTGGCAACATCTGTTATGGATAAGAGGCATGGTCATCTTGGACTCAGTTTAAACTTCTCTTCTGGAAGTACTTTAAAGGATTTGGCTCAATCTCATACTGACACCAAACTATGGAATGATTCTTCTCACTCTCGTTTGAATGGTCTTAATTTGAAAGGCACCAAGAGGAAGTTGTGTGATGTATATGAAAGTGGTATAGAAGCTTCTTCTCTGACACTTGGCTTAGGCCGTCCAGCAAGTTCTTCGGATAGCAGTAAGAAGAGCTCTGCTACAGCTTGCACCATGTCTACAACCAGGGAAACAGATGATGGGTCATCCATGGATCTTGGACTAAATTTTGATCTCAACCTTGGTAATGAAAATATAATTGGCCCGATAAAACCTGCTCTTGATGTTCCAAAGGCTAAAGTTGATTTTCAGTTGAGTTTATCAGTAGGTGCATTTGACTCTGTTGTTACTGGTGTGACTCCAGTCTTTACTGACAACTATTTATCAAACAACATGCTATCTCTCTCTCAGGTGCCAACTGTTGATGAAGGATCAACTTCATCTCGCTGGTATAAGAGCAGGTTATTGCCATTTTTAAATAGTCCTGACAAACATGATAATGTATCCCCTGTCGAAGCATTCCATAATGCATCTACTCAAGCTGGACAGTCAGATGCCTCTTTGTCAACAATCATCCAACCACAGAAAAGTTCAGTTGCCATTTCTGGTGTAACCCAAACTCAACAATGCAATAGCAACACTAAAAATTGTCAGTTTCCGGGATGTTCCAAAGGAGCTAGAGGTGCTTCTGGGCTGTGCATAGCCCATGGTGGAGGGCGGAGGTGCCATAAAGCTGGCTGTCAGAAGGGAGCTGAGGGAAGAACCATCTTCTGCAAAGCCCATGGTGGTGGTAGGCGATGCCAACACCTTGGCTGCACTAAGAGTGCTGAAGGTCGCACAGACTACTGCATTGCTCATGGTGGTGGACGTCGTTGCAGGCATGAAGGTTGCCCTAAAGCAGCTAGGGGTAAATCTGGTCTATGCATAAGGCATGGTGGCGGCAAGAGATGCCAAAAGGAGAATTGCACAAAGAGTGCAGAAGGGCAGTCTGGATTATGCATTGCCCATGGAGGCGGCCGACGGTGCAAATATCCTGAATGTACAAAGGGTGCACAAGGCAGCACAAATTTCTGCAAGGCACATGGTGGGGGTAAGCGGTGCACATACTTGGGTTGCACAAAAGGGGCTGAAGGAAGCACACCATTTTGTAAGGCACATGGTGGAGGGAAACGTTGTGCATTCCAAGGTGGTTGCACAAAGAGTGTACACGGTGGCACCCAATTTTGTGTGGCCCATGGTGGTGGAAAACGATGCGCTGTATTAGAGTGCACTAAAAGTGCAAGAGGTAGGACAGATTTCTGTGTTCGTCATGGAGGTGGAAAGAGGTGCAAGGTTGAGGGTTGTGGAAAGAGTGCTCAGGGCAGAACTGATTTCTGTAAAGCACATGGTGGTGGTAAACGGTGCTCATGGGGCCAACCTGAGTCAGGTCTTGGTATCAAAAGCCCTCCCTGTGAACGTTTTGCTAGAGGAAAGAGTGGCCTCTGTGCTGCACACACCGCTCTAGTGGAGGATCAGTGCGTTCATGGAGAACGGCAACTTCTGGCCTTTGGTTCAAAGAATCAAGGAGTCATAAAACCTGAGAAGATGAAAGAGATTGTTGACCTAGCTAGGTCTGTGGAAATGGAAAATGAGAAGCACGGTCTCTCCTGGGTTGCGAACAATACTCAGGAATATGTGCATCTCACAACACCTCTTGATTCCAGGGTGGTTTCTCTTCCAGAAGGCAGGGTGCATGGTGGGAGTCTTATGGCTATGCTGGCTACCAATTCAAGTATTGGTAACACTTCTACAAGTCAAGTTGATTGCTGGAACCCTGAACTGGGGACATCATACGTTGTGGCTCGGAAATGGTTATAAGGGCTAAAAGCTGGGTCTTTAATGTTCTATTATCCCTGTAAACAATTTCTCCCAGGTACATTGTGGCATCATGATTGGTGACCTAATTGTCACAAAGTCTAGTTTCCCACTGATTGTTGTTTGAAAAATTCCTCTACTTTTAGCTGCCCTTCATACACGACGCAAAGGAAACTCTGTAAATTCTGCCTGGAATGTGAACTCTAGGCAGGCAAATGGATGCTTGTAGGTTTTTAATCATCTGCTAAACTCTGTAGATAATCTCCTGGCAGTCTGTTCAAAGTGTGAATGGCATTGCTTGTATGATGCTTATTTTATTTCGGATGCGCTGTAAACATGTTTAATTGGCCAGAAATATACAAAACCTAACATGGTAAAACCTGGTGTTTATCGTTGCAGAACTTGCGCGCGCTCTCTTTTTTTTGGTGGGCGGATAAAATTACAGCAGCGGATTTAAAATAATTGTTTTAAAAAATATTGAAAACTAACACCATTCTAATCTTTACCGTTTAATTTTTATAAATAACATTTAGTTGTTTTTTAAATTCTTACTGGAATTACAGAAAAAAGCAGATAAAGCGTGAGTGAATATTTGCCAAAATGCGACTCGTTGGTCCGTAAATAAGAGAGTGGGAGTGAGCAGTCGCGGCAAGCTTGCGACGGAGTGAACTTTCGTCCATTACTCTAGTCGACTCGTTGCCTCTCTCTTTTCCGATCGGGGGCGTCTTTCTCGTCTCCAGGTCCGTTGGATTAGCACGCGGGGCGAGCCCGATGGTTCATTGAAGACACTTCTTTTTTTTAATCTCGATCTGAACCCCCTCCGTCGGAGCCGCCTGTCCTTGCCCTACCCTTCGCGAGCGACATGGGTGCATTTCCTTGGTGTTTTGCTCTTGTTGCTTTCGGATTCTTATTCAACGAACTAGATGCCAGCGCCGGCGACGCGGATCCGGTCTATAGGTACGCGACGCTCTTAGATTTGTCTCGAAGATGTGATTCATTGGATGATGCAGTTATTCTTCCGTGAGTTTGCACATATATGCGATATTTTGCATGAGATATACCAATATTAATCTGGACCTGGGTTTTCTCTAGGCCATTTTTTAAAAAAATTGCGACGCAGTAAATTAGTGGAGGAGTGAACAAAAACAGATTTTGGCATTATTTGATTAGGGTTTCATTACCCAATAATGACAACTTTGTTAAGACCTTGTGAGCTAGGAGAGGGTTGAATAGTTCAACTCGCTTAGACTTGATCTATGACAGCAGAAACTTCTTGCGAACCAGCCACACTACGGATACAATATTAACTCAAATGATTTTACTTGGTATCCATCTTGAGGCGATTAATCCAAGGACTCACGCTCAGCTCACCACTTCCGCTAACCTTCTCTTTCTCGGACAAATCTCAAAGGAGGAGAAATCCTCTTACAGTAAGATTACAATGTTTTGCAAGAACAATTAAAAAATATAAAGAAGAAGAAAAGAAGTTTTACAATGATCTTGATAGATTTGCTTCTTCTTCTTCTAGGGATTGCTTTAAGTTGTATAGTTGAACACCAAATGGATTCTTTAGCACTTTAGCAAGAAAACTTGGAGCAATATGGTATGAACAATGCCAATCAACGGCTAACTCTCACCATTTAAATATGTTCAATTTTTTTATATTAGTTGACTGATTTGGTCAACGACCAATAATGGCTTTTGATCCTTCTGAAATGATGTTTGATTTTGTCAAATTTCAAATGTCAGTCGACTTATTTTATTCATCAGTCAATTGTTATGGATAATCGAGTTACCAGTCAAATCGATTCTCTTCTGTTTGCTTCCGAACAAAATCAGTCGACTGATGTGAAGAATCAGTTGAATCGATTCTATTATATTTGCTTCCGAAACAGACTCAGTTGACTGATGTGGAGAATCAATCGAATCGATTTTATTTTGTTTGCTTCTGAAACAGAATCAGTCGACTAAAGTTACTTGTCAGTCGAATCAATCATCAAATCAATTCGACTGACATGGGTATTAGTCGGCTACTATTTAGAATCCAACCTAAAAGCTCAGTATCAGTCAATTGATTAATACCTTCAATCGACTAATACCAACATCAGTCGACTGGATATCATTACCAATTGACTGATGGAAGGTTTTACTGAATTCGTCTAAATTACCTTCCGCGCATTTAATCCGTGATATGCTCGATCTTTCTTCTCTTGCTAAAAGTTTGGTCATCAACTTTCTTAGACTTCATTTGTCTCACATCCGGTTTTCTGACCTATAAAGACTTTCTCTTACCAAAAGTTTACTTCTCGGCTTTCTTGGACTTCTCTTTGCCTCACATTCGGTCTTCTTACCTGGAAGAACTTTCCTGCACACTTGATGCACAAGTGAGATTTCTCATACTTTGCTCTAAACTTTATTGATGTCAACCATCAAAATTATAACTCATGGGCACGATTGCATCAACAAACCTCCTAAGCAAATCCTCTGAAATGATTCTTCATTTAATGGCACAATTATACACATAGATTATCAAAGTCTCCAAGAACTAACCAGTTTGGCGCATTCCTTAGTTTGGCGACCTATGATTCTAACACTACTCATATTCAGCTGTATGGTATTTTGTATAACCATATAGTACGTCATTAATTAATTTCTCATTAGGACTTGTAACAAATTACTTGTGAAATTAGTTCACTATCTACAAAGTCTAACACTACGAACTTGTATCCAAAACAATTAGGCGTTTGGATGAAATTTTCCATGTCAAAAGATAGAATCCGCCATGCAGGCCAAAAAACAAAACCACAAAAAGTTTAACAGAATTATGTAACAATCTGAACCACCGGTCTTCCTTCGTACATTCTTGATGCAATCTGTGTCAAATTCAAATTGACAAATAGATAAGTAAACAAGATAACACTGGTTAAAAAAATTAGATTGAGAACAAGGCATAATTAATATGAATCTAAAAGAATAATTTTTTACAGTATTTAAAGACTAAGTTTAATTTTTTTAATTCTCGTCTCTTCGTCATTTAGGAGCAAAAGTCATTCATAGTTTGGTTGATTGATTTAGAAATTTGTTCACTTTTAAGAGTTTCCTGTAGTTGAGAATGAAAGGTTCCCACTTTCTTTTACTATTGATTGATACTAGGAATATTGTCTCAACTTTTAACTCTATTATTTTAAAATTATGAAACTCAATGTATCAGAAGAGTTAATCAACTTGTCTTGGGGAAGTGCTGGCCAAAAAGATAGAATCCGCCATGCAGGCCAAAAAAAACAAAACCACAAAAAGTTTAACAGAATTATGTAACAATCTGAACCACCAGTCTTCCTTCGTACAATCTTGATGCAATCTGCATCAAATTCAAATTGACAAATAGATGAGTAAACAAGATAACACTGGTTTAAAAAACTAGATTGAGAACTAGGCATAATTAATATGAATCTACAAGAATAATTTTTTACAGTATTTAGAGACTAAGTTTTTTTTTTTAACTCTCGTCTCTTCGTCATTTAGGAGCAAAAGTCATTCATAGTTTGGTTGATTGATTTAGAAATTTGTGCACTTTTAAGAGTTTCCTGTAGTTGAGAATGAAAGGTTCCCACTTTCTTTTACTATTGATCGATACTAGGAATATTGTCTCAACTTTTAACTCTATTATTTTAAAATTATGAAACTCAATTTATCAGAAGAGTAAATCAACTTGTCTTGGGGAAGTGCTGGCCAAAAAGATAGAATCCGCCATGCAGGCCAAAAAGAACAAAACCACAAAAAGTTTAACAGAATTATGTAACAATCTGAACCACCAGTCTTCCTTCGTACATTCTTGATGCAATCTGCATCAAATTCAAATTGACAAATAGATGAGTAAACAAGATAACACTGGTTTAAAAAACCAGATTGAGAACAAGGCATAATTAATATGAATCTAAAAGAATAATTTTTTACAGTATTTAGAGACTAAGTTTTTTTTTAAACTCTCGTCTCTTCGTCATTTAGGAGCAAAAGTCATTCATAGTTTGGTTGATTGATTTAGAAATTTGTGCACTTTTAAGAGTTTCCTGTAGTTGAGATTGAAAGGTTCCCACTTTCTTTTACTATTGATTGATACTAGGAATATTGTCTCAACTTTTAACTCTATTATTTTAAAATTATGAAACTCAATTTATCAGAAGAGTTAATCAACTTGTCTTGGGGAAGTGCTGAATGGATGTTTGATTTACAGTTATCCATGATTAGGATCTACCTTTTGAACCCGCTTTGCTTTTATTCTATGCAACAAAACAGTAATATATTTCTCTTGTTTAGAACTGCACAACTGGTGTATTCTCAAATCAATCTTTTGTACTTTTTAAAAAGAAAATTTCATCCCTTTAGAATGCTTAGTTTGGACCTTGATTTAAAGGTTTCCTTATTTGCACTACTTCATAGATGAATGTATTACTTGACAAGTTTGCCACTTGAAGGTCTAGAAAAGAAACTTGCACTTGGGTTTGGCATGATTGAGTTATCATAGTTGTGTGTTCCATAAACACAATGCATAATATTCGACCAAGGAAACTAAAAGTCTTGATATCAATACAAGCAACTTAGTTTACATTACCCTAGGCAATTGCATTGATGACGTTTTCTTATGTTTGGTTATTGGGAATGTCCTTGATGCAACGGTAAAGTTGCTGCCATATGACCTAGAGGTCACGTGTTCGAGTTTTGGAAACAACCTCTTGCAAAGCAGGATAAGGCTGTATATAATAAACCGTTCTCTAGGACTCCACATTGATAGGAGTTTCGTGCACTGGATTGCTCTTTTATTGGGAATGTCCTTGCAGATGTTACAGACCAGTAACAAGATATGCATCTAGGAAGTTAGAACCAAATGAGATACTTTGTGGAATGGTCTATCGATAATAGTAATAATTAAAGGTTAAAATAGCATGCAATTAACTTGTTCCATCATTGTATTGTGTTGATGCTGCTGTTTAATTTAGTCCAAAATTTCAACTCTTTCTTCTTGTTTCAGCTCGTTAGTCACTGGACCTGGAAATAGAGATGAACATTCATTTTATCCTTTTAATTTATCAGTAATGCATGCGCATCTTTTTGGAACTTCATACTAGCAGATTACAAAAAATAACAGCTATCCAATTGTGATACCATAGTATTCATCAATTTAATACCACTTTGTTGGTTTTTCACATTCAACGAGTTCATGAGGCTTAGATATTGAACAGAAAGGTATGTACTATCTTTGGGTTGAGTTATACAACTTTATTATTTTTAACAAATATGGCTAGAAGATCTTGCAATTGTTAACTATTGATTGTTGAGACTTCCTTAATCATTTGCTTTAAATTCTTTCATTATTTTTTAAACATTTTTTGTGTCTGAATTTAAATTGACAATCGATGGTTGGACTTAAATTACTTGGAAGTAGATGCTTTACACATGAGGTTATGTTTTGTGTTTCATGTCATCCCTGTGCATCAGAAATTGTGTGGAGCAATGTGAAAGAACTGGAATAATTGGTGACCATACGATTGAACACTGCCTGTATTCCAGCAATGATATGCCCCTCAATAGTTCATGGTATCTACAAGAGCCACTTTATTTGCAATGGAAGCAACTGAACTGCAGGAGTGACTGTCGGTACTACTGTATATTGGAGAGAGAAAACGAACGGGAAGAACTTGGCTTAAGTCCTCACAAGTACCATGGAAAATGGCCTTTCAAACGTGTATCTGTTTTCCAGGTTTGGTAATTCATGGTGTTTTAAAGATTAAATTTCATAATGTTGAACTCAGTAAACGCTTTATTAGCAACTTCCTCTTTTTATGCAGGAGCCAGTTTCTGCTATCTTTTCAGCGTTCAACTTATTGATGCATTTCATTGGTTGGCTGACATTTTTCATACTTGTAAATTACAAGTTGCCTCTGAGGCCTCAGAGGCAGAGGACCTACTATGAATACGCTGGTTTATGGCATATATATGGCTTCTTATCCATGAATGCTTGGTTCTGGAGTGCAATATTTCATACCCGGTATATGATCTAATCTCACATAATTTACAGCAGTTCATTACTCTCTTGATGAGTACTTACCTGATGATGTTGGCAATGATTGCAGAGATATTGGCCTGACAGAAAAGTTGGATTATTCATCTGCAGTCGCAGTACTCGGATATTCACTCATTTTGTGTTTGCTGAGAGTGTTCAATGTGAAGGATGAGGCTTCAAGAGTCATGCTTGCTGCCCCAATTTTAGCTTTTGTGACAACTCATATTTTGTACCTCAACTTCTATGAAATGGATTACGGTGAGATCTCTATTGTTTAAATTTAGCTTCCATGCTTCTTTCATTTTGACATTGAATCCTTAACCTTTCCCCTTTTCATTTTCTTTATGCGAATTTAATCACTTGTTAACCTGTACTGAGATGCACTCCTTTCAAATTAAAAAAAAATAAAACTAGGACATGTAAAATAGTTTTTTTTTCTACCCAGTAAAATGCATAATCTCTAGTCAATATTCAAGTAGTGACAATTCTGTTTCTGAATATTCTGTCAGTAAACATTCAGTTCTTTAGTTTTACCACTCTAAAGAATCTTGGATCCAATTTGAGATTAGGTTACTTCATGTCATTAAACTCATTACCTACTAACTGTTCAAGTTTGGCCGTAAGGTAGCAAACACAAACAAAATTGAGTGCTGTGCTTCATCTGATATATTTTCTTTGGTTTAATGTCTTCATGTAATATTAAAGTTTCTTTCACACTAATCATCTCCAAATATTTAGAAAAAACGTGACTATTCTTTCTAAATTCAGGTTAGATTCAAAGTACTATTGTCCTTGAGAATATTAGTCCATATCTTTTATATTGAACATAAAAATTGTTTAGTGTACTCCAAATTCAACACTCATGAGCATTCATGCACAGTGCAGGTGCAAATCCATGCAGAACATAGACATATCTTTCTCCCCAGTGTCTGATCTCTTTCTATTTCATCAGGGTGGAACATGAAAGTGTGTCTTGCGATGGGCATTTCTCAGCTTCTGATATGGGCAGTCTGGGGTGGCATAACTCGTCACCCCTCATGCTTCAGGCTGTGGGCAGCTTTATTCGGATGTGCTCTCGCACTGCTTTTGGAGGTGTATGATTTCCCTCCGTTTCATGGATATGTTGATGCCCATGCTTTGTGGCATGCCTCCACTATTCCTCTCACATATCTTTGGTGGAGCTTTGTCAAGAATGATGCTAAGTTCAGGACATCAACTCTTGCGAACAAGGCTAAGTGATTTGTTCCAGTTCAATTCTCACCATCATTGAAGGTCTTTGAAACCCTGGAGGTAGCAGGGTGCTCCTGAACTCATGATCTTGTGAACTGATGGAGTCCCACGCTTTACCACAGGTCCGTAAATTGACTCACTTCCATGTTAATGACTGGATCTATTTCTTCCAGATAGATTCTCGTGATTGAATTTATGCACCTTATGGCAGACAGGATTTATTGTCTTCTAGAAATTTAGTTCATTTGTTATCCAGTTGAAATTACTCGAGTATGATCTACAGGACTCTTGTCTGATGTATTGCCTGAGAAATATTGGTGCAAATTACTGACTGTCAAATGGTAGCAGATCAGAGAACAAATGTACGGTTAGGAAAAAAACAGACAGTCAAACATATAAATCTCCAAAATGTATCCACTAAACTCATATAAATTATTATTATATTATTTGATAATAGATAGATGGCTTTCTCCCTAACTAGTCTAGAGACATATATTTAAAGGTCAATTTTTAAATATTCATCCATATTAAAATTTATATATTATTTAATTATTCCTCTAATTGTTTTTGTCATTGGACTATACCCATGGAGTTTTTCTTCCTTTAAAAATGTTAAGATACTCCAACATTTGTCAAATGTGCATAAAGTTTTGAGTGCTTCACTTGTATAATAAATAATTTTACTGATTATAATAAGACAATTATTAAACCAATAAAGACAATTAACATCCAGCAATAATAAAGTATAAATCGAGAAATTGTAGTTAATTATGATGAAGGAGGATATTTTTTGACTTCGTCGAAATTCAAATCTTTATCTTTTTTTTTTGTAAGTGTATTCTGTTATAACCAATTCAGCTATACTTTAGGGATAATAATAAAGTATTCTGTCACATGATTAAGTATTGTGATTAATTATAATTGTATGGCCGGATACTATCTTATTAAAGTGATTAATTACAACAAATATACCGTAAGAAAATAAATCTCAGGTAGGACAGGCCGCATGCTACCCCTCGCCTGCGTGCGTTAACTATAATATAAATGATCTAATTAAAAATAAAATGTAAAAGTAGCGTGATTCAAATACAAATAGATAAATAAATAAAGTAAAATTCATGAATTCACTGAGTTAAACGCATTTTACTAACTAATGTCTCATGTTAAACTTTAGAAAGATTTCATTGATTTTAAATCATGTAAATTTATATTTAAACTTATATGATATGTTGATTATATATAATTTATATTGATAAGAATGTCACGATCCCCCTTAAACATGGGTAACCCCACCCCACCCCACCCCACCTCACCGCACCCCACATCCACATTGTCATCCGTAACCCAAATCATTGAAAATAAAACTTCCAGTTAATGGTTAAGTGCTTCCATTTTTTTATTTTTTCAAAATAAAACTTTTAGATATCTTTAATTTTTTTTTAATCTGAATATCTAAGCCTTCCGCCCAATTAGTCCCGAAGATTAGACCCAATCTTAATTCAAAACCGACAATTCCTAATAAATCGATCTTTAACTTTAACCGTCCAAGATAGTACGGTTCGAAACTGTCAATTCATAATTCAATTCATAATTCATCACAGTTCATCACGGTTCAATAATATTATATTAAAAAAATAAAATTATAAATTAATAAAAAAAAAAAAATTTCTTCTTATTCTTTACGTTTTGTTTGGGAGAACGTGCACGAGGGAAGGGAAGAGAAGGGGAAATGAGGGGAAAGAGAATTTTGATCCTTATTTGGGATGGAATGAGTTAAGGAGGAAAAGACAAGAAGGGTAAGTTTTATCCTTGCTCATGAATCGCTAAAATTTCTTATACTCCAATTTGGGGTGTAAGGAAAAGAAAGAAGAACTCAAAAATATTTTATTCAATTTTATCGCTATTTTAAAATATTAATTTCTAAATTAACTCATCTATTTAGGTATATAATCTTTGCGTCATTGCTCCTCACACAATGTGTGGCGTCATTATCTAATGTCCAACTGCTGGCACTATACGATGTCGGCACCAGCCCTCGCAGCAAATCTCTCCGAGGATGAAACTTAAGAGGACAGAAACAGATAACCCTAATCTTTTTCTTCCTCTTCTCCTCCAAGGACAGGGACTTATCCAAAAAGCATGTGTTGTCTATTTTAAGACCTTTCATATTTCAACTTCTACATATAATATTAACAGAACTTTATAATTTTCCATCCGTCTTCTACATGCATTGTCTTTTTTAAGAAGTGATGATATTTTTATAATTTTATATATTTAATTTTCATTTCCCTTCTTTTCCTCTCAAACAAAATAACATATGTTACGTTAATAAACATTCCATCTCTTCTAAACAAGAGGAACATAAATACTTTCCCCTTCCTTTTCCTTCCTTTCCCTCCCTTTCCATTCCGTTAATGAACCTTCTCTCACCTCATCCAAATAGAGCATTAGGGTATAGGGAATCAAAGTCTACGTAGTTCTTTTATCTTTTTACTCACCTTAAGAAGTGATATGGCTACTCATCTCCATTTTCCATTCTGTAATATTCATTTCTTCGGTATCAAATTTTTTGACTTCGTCATCTGAAAGTTGCATTCCTTGAATTCTTTTTTTATGTTCTAATTCAATCCTCGAGTAATGCTTAGGCTTCCAATGAGTCGGGAGATAAAGTCGATCGTCATTTATTTAATATGTTACCCCAAGCATTGAATATCTGTTCCACAGCAACTGTTAACACTAGATAAACTAAAATTTCTTTGGTAATCATGGATAGGACGGAAAAACTTTGAGCCTTCTATGACTACCATTTTAGGATATCGAAATCCGCTTCGTTATATACTTTATTAAAATCAAAAGAAGTCATAAAATAATTCTCAAATTCCTAAGTGGAACTTGAGGATATTTATGGACGTTTCATCCATTTTTTTATAAAAATTATGTATTTGTAAATATAATTTTAAATTACTACTACTAATACTTTTTTCAAAAATATTATTATATTATATATTTTATATTATATTCTTTATAAATATCATATAAATAATTTCTAATATTATATATAATATTATTAGGAAATGGAATTGAAGTATCGTAATACAAAACTAATATTTTTGATAAAACTTTTAATTTATATCTAGGATATGAAGCAAATGCAACTAAATAAATTTCAGGAATATAAAAAAAAAATTCATTTCGATTGTATTGCTAATACACAAGAAATAAAATTTTATTGTTATTATTTTCATTTAAAACTAATATTATATATATAAATCCATTACAACTAAATGAGAAGTAGGATAATAAAAATTAAATAGTTATTCGATTGCATCATTAAATATTTTTAAAATTTTATAAATATTATTATAAATATTTTATTAGTGTGAAAATAAATATATATTAGTATTATTAATAGTTTATATAAAAATAAATATAATAGTTTTTTATATTGAAATGAATCTTGTAACAATTGATATGTTAAATTCCAACGTATTATATATCACGTGAAAATTTTTTAAATCTCATTCCATTAGTTTTACAAAATCTACCTCATTGTTTCATTATAGATGGATGTAATCATAAATAAAAAATAACAATTTTAATTGGTTTAATATGATTTTCTAACATTCTTAATCCATCTTAAATACATAAATTTAAAACATAACATACGCAATAAATATAAAAAATTAAATCATCAATAATAAGTTGACATAAATTTACTTCATCAATACTAACAGTATAGAACTAACATTGTCAAATGATATTAAAAATATTTTATGAATTAATCTATATTCTTTTAAAATTAAAAATAATAACTATAAGATATTGTGAATAATATGTGATTCATCAAAAACTGTATAAACTAATAATCTTTTTAAAGATATGCAAGAGTTATTGATCCAATGATAAGTCACACTCATATTCAAATGTGTTTGCCAATGATTACTCTAAATATCAAAATATTAAAAAAATTATTATTTGATTTACTAAATTCTTTAATTATTTTTTCTCCTTATTTTACAAACCTTTTAATTATTTTTGTAAATATAATTCTAGAAACACGTTTACCTAAATTAAGAAATTCTTTACAAAACTCTTTTAAAAGTGCATTTAGATTAAACCTAAATGAAATATGTTTTACAGAAATAATCTAACTAAAGATTCTCTTAATTTATTATCAAAATATAAAAATAAACTAGAATCAATACTTCCATTAATGAAAAATTTAGATAATTAATCTTGAGAACGGTTAATTCCATATTCTGTCAGATGCTTCATTTATATGCCATTTCAACGACCCATAGTCATCACCGACTTGAAATTTATAGGAAGCGTTATAGTGCTTACATTTTATATGCAATTCTTTCAATGAGAGAGTGATCTTCTTAAAATATTTAGTAAAAATAAAAAATGAAGAACTTTCCGAACCTTAGAAATAATTGCATTAGTACTTTTTTATATTTTGGGTATCGAAAGTTGCTCGATTTCATCATCATTGGATTGAATGTTGAGCTCCTCATTCAGATTTATTATTTTCTTGTCCCTCCGAGATTAAGATGATAAAGCTCCTCAGCCTTCTTCCATTGTAGTCAGAAGTGGAAGTCGAAAGCGTGTAGAATTGAAGTCAAAAGCATATAGAGATTGCGGAATTGAGAATGAGAGTAGAGAAGATATGTAATAAAACAATGAAATGAACTATCTATTTATAGAGTTTATAGAGTAACGGATATTAAATTGTAGTCATTGATCAAAAATGGTTAAATGATTTTAACCGTCGAAAAAATACAAACTCCCCCATCTGTTATAACCGCTTGTTCAAACGGTCAAAACTATCAATTCAACGATTTTTATTGGGTTTGAATCGTAGCCGACTCAACACCCCTACTGAGCCAATTACGATTCTGACCTGGCAACTGGTTCAATAAGTACCCGATCGGTTAACCAGTTATGAGCTCGAGTTGGACCCGCCCTGCGGTCGGGTCTATCAGAGGTAGACAACCTTCCTCCTTGGTTCATCTACCGGATAAATCCAAAAGCATAGTAGTTTCTCAGCCAACAACCGGCTTTGTCCAGATTTTCAAATATTATGGGCGTAAATTGTCCTATATGAGAATCAAACCATGATTGTCGGAGATTGTCGGAGAGACCGCTGGATATCTTACTACTACACCGAACCCAAGGGGAGGGCATTTTAGATATCTTTAACACATAATCAAAACGTTATTAATTATGGATGGAATTATTAAGTTATGGAGATGCGTTATTAATCATGGATGGAATTATTAAGTTATGGAGATGCTACGGATGAATAGGGATGCAAACGAATTGAATCGAATAATATAAAAATATTAATATTTAAATTTAAGTTTAAAAAATATATATGATATTTAAAACTTAAAAATATAAATAATTTTAACTTGAATTCAATTGGAAATAAAATTTAAATTCAAATTCAGTTCAAATTATTTGAACCTTAATTCAAACAAAATCAAATTATAATTTAAAATAATTTAAATTCAAATTCAATTTAAATTATTCTCACCTTAATTTAAACATATTTAAATTAAAACTATAAAAAATAATTAAAATTCGATTTAAATTCAACTTAAATTTGATAATTTTAAATAATTTTCACGACTAAAAAAACTCAAGAACAAACTTGATTCATTTGCCCCCCTCGATGGATTTGCACCCCCTAATGATAAGGCGTTCCGAGCGAACAGGAAAGTTTATCAATGCCGGTAAAAGGCGAATTAATATTTCTCGATGTTCTAATATTTAGCAAACTAAAACAATTATAATTAACAAAAGAATTTCTTTTAATTAATAAAAAATTACAAAATAACTTTTTTTAAAATAGCTTCTTTTAGAAAAGGTTTTTCTTAGAACACATATTTATTTTTTTTAAAATATTTATAAGGACTCCTACTGTTGTGCTCCAAGTAATTGCAGGAGCCACCAACCTTATTTAAGACCTCTATTTATTTTCAAATGCAAAAACAAGAGAAAGCAAGGAATTGTAGTATAGTATCGACCAACTTACCAAAATCTTAGCTTTCCAGGAAGAAAGGACAAGAACTTGACTTTTTATATTACTTCCATCCAATCTAAGGTGATATCTAAATTGTAAATTGAGAAGCTCAATCCTCGTCCTAACTAGAAAACATGATCACAGAGAAATTCTTTTGTAGAATTTAGAATAAATTCTGTTCCAACTCTCAAAATAGAAGATATTTAATCAAGAGAACATCAACACTTAAATTATTTGTTGATATATCTTTTATGCTCTAATTGACCAAAAATTGATGGATGCAATCACTAGTAAGTTTAATACCTACCATAAGAACATAGGATTCCAAATCCATGTATAACTATAATATCTAGACAATCAACAGTAGTCTTTATAAGCAGTTCATGATAGGGATATGAAGCTCCTACAAATTGTGTAGAGGAATTCTCCAATTAAATCCTCCTTACAGTGGGCAACTACAACCTACATGAATTGGAGTGGACGCTAATTTCATGTTAGTACTAAGTATTTCCGAATCCAACATCTCTCATGCCCACACTAAACAGTGAAAGCACATGAATGATGTAAAAAAAATTTATCTAAAGGGTGAAAGCTTGTTCTCCATGAGTGACAATGAGGGAGGGAAGCCACTGATTCAATGTAATTATTAATCTAGTGTACCACACTGAACTAGTTATGCTTCTGGGTTTTCAATTCACATCTATATGAGAATCACAAGTTTAAACTCTTTAACTTCAGCAACCCATCTATGGATTGGTTTACATGTCATGATCAAAAGAAAAAAAAGTAAAAAGAGGCTTGATGGTGGCTCACAAGAGAACATTCTACCATCAACAAAATTTAAAAACAAAACAGCACATAAAAGATTACAAATCAGATAGAAATATGATTGCCAAAATATTTTTGATAAACTTCAGAATCAAGAGAATTTAAGATGACAAAAAGTTAATTGAAGACAACAAGCATACAAATAGGTAATTGCACTAGTAAATGGTTTAATTTCAAAAGCGTCTTTCGTTTTTTTTTTTTTGCAAGCAAGTATACAGCATAGAAACTTCATATACAAAAATTCAGTAATCACAAATTACTAGTCACACTATCAGTGCAGTCTAGCTATGATGATAGAACAAGTGAAAACTCGTGTCATGTGCCTATCATGCATCAGTAGGCATAAGAGAAAAGATAAACAAGCATTTCTTATGTAGACCTAGGGCGAAAGGAAGTCTAGATCACCAAGGAGAAGCATACCCTGGCCTTGATGGAGGAGAACTTGATGCTAAGCTTCCATCTCTAGAAAACCTTGACTTCTCTTTAGGAGTGCTAGAAAATGGGCTAGACCCACGATAGCTTGCTCGAAGAGTCTCATCCACAGAGCTTGAAGATTTGGCAATGGCTCTTCTCACAAACTTCTGAGCAGCTGGAGAAAGAGTTCGCACACTTGGGCTGGCACTACCTCCTCTGGCAGGCGATGGCAGTGGCGGCTTCTTAAACATCTTGGACCTTTCCCTCACCTTTCGCGCAGCTTCCCTCGCCAAGGAATGAGCTTTCATGTCTCGAGATGAAGGCAGTGGGATTCGAAAATGAGGCCCATCACTACTTCCTCCTATATCAACAGGTGACTCCTCCAGGTCCAATCTCATAGGGGTTCCCTCTATCTCTCCCCACGTCATGAAGGGGGATTCATCAACACCTGGGGCAGGGGAAGGCGTCCTAACGAAGCTGTATCCATTCTCAGCTTTCTTGGAGGAATCCACATACATGGGGTTCGGTGTCTTTCTCAGATCTTCCAAGTCATAGCTTTTTGATTTCTCAGCCTCTCGATTAGCAAACGGCCACGCCGCACCAGGAGTGGTACCAGCAACAGGGGTATAAAGGATGGCAGCCGCTTCCTCATCCTTTGTCGGGTTGGCTTCGGGTGCTGATTTCCCATGAAACCGGGTGTTGGAGCGGTCGATCTGCTTGGTGAGGCCCTTCAGGCGCTCGGCCCGCTCCTCCTCCGTCAGTGGCGCTTCCTCCTTTTCTGCAGGATTATACATGAGGAGATTCTTGGCCGTGTATTTCCAATCCTCCAACGTGCTTACAGGTTGCCCGGAGGTGCCGTACCCATCTGTTATCCGGTCTCTCTTCTCCTCTTCTAGGGTTAGTAAAGCTGGTTCCTTCTCGCCTTCCAGCAGGTGGGCGTACTTCTCCCTCCTCTTTCGATTGACTTTCTCCAAGATCTTAGAAAAGCTCTCGTTATCCTCGCTGGTGTACCGGCGGAGGAAGTCGTCCAGCGAGACAGAGGTGTCGATGTCAGCCAATGGATCATCGGGCGCGGTCTGTGCGGCAGCGCCGCTGGAGGCATGACGGGCCGAAGGCGTCGAACCGATGGGGGTGGCGGAGAAGGAGGGAAAGAATGATGACCCAGGGGTGCGGGTCCTGGAACGGCGAGCGGAGGCGGTGGCAGCGCCTGATTCCCCAGCAGCGGCAGCGCGGCGCTCGAGGATCTTGAGCTGGGCGTCGCGGATGAGGACGGGGTCGCCAGATCGGACAGCCTCGAGCCAGTCGAGGCGGTCGCGGAGCTTCGGGATGTCGGGGAAGAAGTCGCGCTCGATGATGCGCTCTATGGCAGAGACGTAAGATTCCTCGTCGAGGACAGCAGCGCCACGCTTCCGAGGGTTGGCGGCGGTGGAGGTGGAGGAGGGCGTAGCTCCGTCGGTGGGTAGGGTGGAGGCGGAGGGGGGAGTCGAGATCTGGCGGGGGGAATGGCCAGGGGAGAGAAGCATGGCTGCGCGATTAGGGTTTCAAAGAAAGGGAACGGGGTGTCGATGGATTGGGGGCAATGCGCTGTGCCCGTGGAAGGAAAGTAATAAAGGCAAGGGTTGGTAGTAGAATAAATATATTAGGAAGGGCTTGAAAAAGATTAGGAACGGAATATAAAATATATTATTATATTAAAATATTTTTTATTAATTTATTTAAAATTCTTTAAATTTAATCAATTTTTTATAACCAAAATTATTTTAAAAATTTGACATAGTTGCTACAATATTTTTAAAATAATTTTAATCAAGTTAAATTAATTTTAATTAAATTTAAATAATTTTAACTAACTTAATAAAGAATATATAATTTGATATAAAAGTGTTTCATATATATAGTATATTTTACTTTATATCATATCATGATATAAAAGTGTTTCATATACTTTAATTAATTGTTGACTTTTCTACATTATTATTTTTTCTTAAATGACTTTGAATGCTTATAGGTGTGTTGTGTTTTTCACCATCTGATGCTCGAAGTGTTTGATCTAACCATGTCAAATCATCATCTTCTTAAATTGATGGCAGGGCCGGCTTTAGGCATAGGCGGGTAAGGCCTATGCCTAGGGCCCAATTTTGATTGGGGCCCAAAAAAATTTAAGGTATTTAGGGTTAATGGAGGGTAGATTATTAAAATCCGGATCCGGAAAGCCGTCCCTTCGCATTCTTTCTCGCCGCGTCCCGATGTCGCCTCTTCATCCCGATGTCGCCGCGTCCCGATGTCGCCTCTTCATCCCGATGTCGCCTCTTCAAAACGCCCCCTCTTCGGCTCTTCATCTCCCCTCTTCGACCGCTCGACGAATCCACACGAGCAGAGACAACGAGCCGAGCTTCTTCTTCGCGTTCTTCTTCGACTGTTCGACGCGAGCAGCGACAGCGAGCCGAGCTCAAGCAGGCGCCACCGCCGGCCCGCCAGGCGAAACCGTCTTCCTCCGTTCCTCGCCCCTCTTCTTCGACTGTTCGACACGAGCCGAGCTTCTTCTTCGCGTTCTTCTTCGACCGTTCGACGCGAGCAGCGACAGCGAGCCGAGCTCAAGCAGGCGCCACCGCCAGCTTGCCAGGCGAAACCGTCTTCCTGCTTTTGTAGGTTGGAGTTCTGTTTTGTTGATCGAATTGTTAAAGATCCTTTTCTGTTTTGTTTTGTTTTGTTTTGTTTGTGCTTTTTGATTCTACGGATGTTACTTTAGATGCAAAAGCGTAAAGTTGATCTGTTCTTATGGCTTGTGCCTTGTGGAATCGCATTAAGGTCTTCTCTTTTTGGATCCTGTCTTCCAAAGCCTTCCAACAGGAGGAAGCAAGAACCATGTTATCGGCAGCTTGCTTCCCAATAGTTTTCCTATTCCTTACACAATTACGGCTTTTGGATCTTCCTGCTTGTGTAGGTTGGAGGCTTCTTTCAGTCGGCTCTCCGATGCTCCATTAATTTCAGCCGTCGGATCATCCGCCGCAACAACAAAATTAGTTTTGTGGTTTAGAACACCTTGCTTATTTCAAGGATTTATTGAACACCATTAAGTTCAGTATTTAATTGCATCTGTTTGGCATTGCACCGTTTTTTATTCTTTCTATCGATTCATTGGATTTCTGCTTCTCAAATTTCCTTGTCATTTTTCCTTGAAACAAAAAGATTAACACATCCAAACTGTTTGCTAATAATGTATTCGTCAAGATATTGCATCAACAAGGATAGTTTTGCTCCTGTAAAATTTAGAAATCTTACTTTTTTTATCTATCTCTTTAGGTTCTGGAGCCAGACAAAGATTAAGGAGAGCTCTCAACCAAAATTAAAAGAAATTCGCCTAGGGCCCCCCGTGAGCTTGAGCCGCCCCTGATTGATGGTTCATTATCTCTTATCATTCATTTAAGATGTCATCATCATGAAAAACATGATTAAAATCTATCATACTGTAAAATTCATCATCTTCTTTTTTGCGTAGATGGACCTAAAAAGTTCTAATCGAATTCATTACAACTTTTATAGCTTTCTATAGCGCCTAAGAGTACAAGGTGCCCTCTGTTATCATTGTAAAGGATTCCTAACATTTTTCAAAAAGTTTAAAAAGTTTCAAACTTTGTGCCAATTAACATGAACATATAACTTTAAACAAGAGACTCAGAGTTAGAATTTCTCATCATATCTACTCTACACACTCCACACCTTCATCTCATTATAAAATTTTAGAAATTCAAGTCATCTAGATCCATCAATGAGTTTCGGTCAAAATTCATTATTGGATCTAGAGAATTCTAATCAGACTTATTTCAACTCCTATGTGTTTATTAGGTGAATCTAAGTCCAAATAAGCTCTCTTTTATTATTTTAAAGCCCTCTTAACAATGCTCAAAATGTTTCAAAACTTTTAGAACACCATGATGTTGGTCTTCAAAAATCAGTATTACAATGTGTGATCAGAACCAACACTGTAGTGTTGGTTTTTAAAGACCAGCACCACTGTAGTGCTAGTCTTTAGAAACCAGTATCATAGTTTGTGCTAGGCACACCACCATAACTTTATCTATGTGTATTAGGACCAAGATTAGATACCATATATAACTTCTACATACTAACCTCTCTCATTTTATGGTAAAATTTTAAAAATCTAAATACCTTAGGTCTATCAATGAGCTTCCATCAAATCCATTAATAGACCTAGAGAATTATGATCATACTCATTACAACTCCTATAGGTTTCTACAATGTCTAGGAGTCCAAAGACATCTTTTGTTATCATCAAGATTTCCAACATTGCTCAAAAGATTTAAAAAATTTCAAATTTTGTGCTAATTAGCACGAACCTATAACTTTGTATAGGAGACTCAAGGCTATGATTTCACATCATATTTACCTTCTACATATTCTATATTTCCATCTCATTATAAAAATTCAGAAATTCAAGACGTCTAAGTTCATCAATGAGTTTCGGTCAAATCTCATTGATAAACTTAGAGAACTTTGATTAGACCTATTTTAACTCCTGTGAGTTTATTAGGTGAATCGGAGTCCAAATAAGTCATCTTTCACTGTTTTAAGACCCCTTCCAATGCTCAAAATAATTTTAAAATTTTAAAATATTATGATACTGATTTTTAAAAATCAACATCACAGTGTGTAATCAGAACCAACACCATATATATTGATCTTCAAAAACTAACATATGTTGTATTTAAGCTATGGTACTATTTTAAAAAATAAATATCAAAATAATTTTTTATTTTATTATTTTTATTAATAAAATTAGCTCTAGTTATTAATTTTATTTTTATTTTTATTTTTTATAATTAGATATTAAAAAATAAAATATATATTAAAAATAAAAATTATTAATCTTCTTTTTATATTTTTTAATTTTTATTACTATTTTAAATTAAAATTAAATAAATTTAGAAGAATATTTATTATAATTCAAATGATGCTGAAATTTAAATAGCATTTAAATTAAATTATAAGATGAAAAAAAATTAGAAAGAGAAGAAAGGAAAGAAAAGTCAACCGTTATACATTCAAGAGTATAAAATTTAGTGTTATTGTTGAAAATAAAATTTGAAATTTAGTGTTCTTCTGTAAAATAAATTAAAAAAGAGAGTTTGAATCCTTATCATCTTCTACAATTTAGTGCTTATTTGAAAATAAATTTAGTGTTCATTTGAAAATAAAATGAAATTCGTCATCCCAACAATCTCACATAAAATAAATTAAAAAATTATAGTTGATCATAATAAAAGAGAGTTTGAATCCTTATCATCTTCTACAAGTGTATTCCATGTAATCAACTTAATTATGCTCAAAGATTGAAATTTAGTGTTTGAATTTACATAATAGGTAGAAGTTAAACAAATCAATGCACAATTTAGTTTCTGAAAATCCAATGCAGGGATACATCCGAGACTTCCCCAAACAAGAAGAGCAGGCGACCTGAAGATCTGATGATCGCATGTTCTTGTCACTGTTTCCTTCCCTCAAATCTTTCTTTTCACTCTGCTACGAAGCAGAGACAGCCTCACAGGCAGTAGTAGTTGTGTTGTTGGATTCGCCCTTCGATGACTGCAATGGTAGAGGAAATAGGGGGTCGCCAAAGCCACCGTCGCCGTCGAATAACGCTACCATATCCGCCGTCGGAGACCCGCCGGTACCCTCCTCCGAGCTCATAAACAGCAAGTCGTCCTCGCCCATCATCTCCATGTCCTCCACCAGTAGTTCTCCCGCCTCCTCCTCGTCCTCCATCTCTATCTCCTCCTCCTCCTCCTCCTCCACCCCTTCGTCGCCGCATTTATTTCGCCGGAGGAGGATGGAGTCGGAGAGACGCGGGGTGGGTAAGAGCTCAAGCGCGGCGATCGTGGACAAAGGACTTGCTATTGCTTCATGGTTGGCTGCAGGGGTTGTGGGAAGCTTGGGACGGGTGCTTCCGGCGAGGGAATTTCGGTGGGTGGGCTTGGGGTGTTTGTGCTCGCCAGTGTAGGTGACGATGAACGCCTCCGGGTCCGTCCGGCTCCTCTCCACCTGCTTCCGGGCGGTGCAGTCTTTGGAGCTGCTGCATCTGTAGTATCCCCTGTTTCCGACGTCAAAGTTGGCCTCTTTTTGTTGATTTCTAAGCAAGACGAGAACAGCGAAAGTCAGAGGAGCTGCTTAGTTACCGGGGATAAGGTGATCCTTTGATGGGCTTCTGCCCGTACTTCCGCCATGCCCACACGTCGGAGGAGAGCCCGTCGACGGTGACGTGGCGCACCACCTTCTTCTGTTGGTTCTTCCTGAAATATTATCAAAGATCCAACTTTTATGCTAAAAAATCTTCTCTTTTGAAAACAATCGGAGAAGAAATCAGCAAAATTTGGGGACGCTTTACCTTCGCAGGAAGCGGGAAGTTTGGGAAGCTGTCCGGCCCACTTTTCCGCGGAGTGGTGGTTGGTTTGACTTTGGCTCCACCATGGCGCCAGAGCTCAGAACAGCGGCGGAGAGAGGCGACAAAGAGCCACCTTCTTTCCCCAAGACGCCACTCCGGCTCTCGTATGCTTCCGATATACTTATACAAGCTCCTCTTTTCTCGTCCGCCATCACCCAGAGATGCTCTAAGGGCCGTGGAAACGCCCACAGGCGGTTCCTCGTCGCCGTCGCCTCCCCGGACGGCCGGCAGCTCCGCACTACCGCGCTCAGGTCCCAGTCGTCGTCGTCCATCTCCTCCGCCAGGAACATCCACCGCGCCCCGACCACAGCAATATATATATATATATATATATAGCAACACCGACGCGTGCAGCCGATGGGCGTTGACAAAAGAAGCAAGGTTGGAGGTCGGAGAGGAGGCGGAGAGCAAGTCGGGATGGGAGAGGGGAACAGAGACTCTGACTTTTTTCAGTGGAGTTGACATTTATACAAAACCAGTGGCAATGTGGTAGCAAGAGCAATGATTTTGATGATGGTGGTGAGCGAGCATTGGATCCTTCCAATTAGTCAAAGCACATCCACTGAAAACCGTGTTGGTTTTGCAGAGATCGGAAAGAGGAAGCTTGTTCGCTTATTTCTTGAATTTTTCAAGCTTTGACTTTGGAACAATGTCAAAGGCGAGAGAGAGAGGCTGATTAATCCTAATGAAAATTCATATGCATCTCCATCAACATTAATTTTTAGTTGATTCTCGGAAAAATAACATGGTTGAACTGAAAACACTGAAGAATCACAAGGACATGCGCTGTGATTTTGACTGCGATTGCACAATCAATGGGGCAGTTGAGGCCAAGCTGTCCCAACTGTGCTCTCTTGACCACACTCATCAGTAGACAACACTGCACAAGGTTGACTGAGCAGAAGCAGCATCTTCGACTGCTACAACTGGAGCTGCAGTAATAGGTCAGAACTCTGAATTATGGGTGCTATATCACTTTGGGAGATTGTATTCCAGGAATGGAAGAGGAAGAACAGAGTAGAGCAGTGTTCAAGAGAGGGAAGACAAGTGCGGCGGCTCTCTCGTCTCGCTGCTGAACAGACCTTCTCTGCTTCTTAGTTTTGATGGAATGGAGATGCGAGTCGGGGAAGGAGGTGCCATCCGTCAGCTTCTCTTCTGGGTCGTCCGTGGGGATGGACCAGCAGCACCTACGACACGGCACCTTGGCGTGATCCAGAAGATCTTGATCATATTCAGGGGAGGAATAGAACACATAGGGCTATAACAAAAACTACAGATGAAAATCTAGAATAAAGGTATAAAATGTAGTGTACAATGTGCACGAAAATTGGCGCAGCCAGTTCTAAGAAATGGGGCACACAAGGAAGCTGCCACAAGCTTTCAAATCTGAGCCCCTGCAACCTCTATGCCACTCAGTTTGTGCAAATCAGATGAAATTCCCATCTCTTCCATCCTTTTCTGTAGGATGAGTAACTTCTCCTGACTTCCAAAATTACGATAACCAGATATCATTGCACTGCAAATACCCTTGTCAGGAAGCAATTTCTTCTGCAACATTTCTTCAAATAAAGTTTCAGCATCTTGCATCTTTCCTTCTAGACTCAGATGAGTAATCAAGGCGTAATAAGTAGATAAGGTTGGTCTGAGGCCTAATTTCTCCATCTCTCGGTAAAGCTCAATGGCTTTCTCTGTAGAACCTGTATTGCAATAGGCAGATATGAGAGTATAATATGTAATTGCATCAGGGCTAAGGCCTTTATCTTTCAAACTAAGGGCAAGGTCTTGAGCTTCTGTTATCTTCCCACTTCCACATAGACCATTTATGATAGTATTATAGGTAGCAATGGTAGGCGATAAACCGCTACTCTTGATCTCCTCTAGCTTTTCGAAAGCCTTTTGCAACTGACCCTGTTTAGAATATGCATCAATTAGAATATTGTATATCTTCACACTAGGTTGAACATCTCTTGATAACATATCTAGAAAAAGAGCCTCTGCTTCAACAAGCTTGTTGTTCTTGCAAAATCCATTGATCAGTGACCCATACGACACAGCATTTAGTTTCATTCCCATGTCGTTCTGCATCACATTGAAAATATCAAAGCACCTCTCGAAATTACCAGCTCGCCCATAAGCATCAATGAGAGTGTTATATGTTGCTACACATGGTGAAACGCTCTTCTCTATCATCTCCTTGATAAGACCCTCTGCCTCTTCCATCCTCTGCGATTTGCACAGACCATTTATAAGTGTATTGTACGTAATCTTTTCGGCTTTCAATCCAAGTGACTCCATTCGTCCCACTGCTGCAAAGGCTCCGTCTATATCACCTATCCGACAATAGCCATCAACAATTGTATTGTAGATCACATTGGTGGGGGCTAATCCTTTCCCTAACATCCTTTGCAAGACCTCCTCAGCTTTGGCAACTTTCCCATCCTTACAAAGCCCATTCAGAAGTATACTGCAAGTGTGCCCTCCAATTGGGACGCCAGCTCTAACTAATTCCTCAAAGAAAGCGTCGAGGTCGCCAAATTTTGCGTGACCATCAAAGAGAACACTATATGTGAACCCATCAGGCGTTAGACTTGCTTTTCTCATCTCATCCAACAAGGCATTTGCATCATCCATCCGGCAGGCGCGACAAAGCCCAGAAAGCAGAGTATTATATGTAATGAGGTTTGGCTTCAGTTTGGAAGCCAACATCTGATCCCGAATACGAAAACCAGCATCCAAGTTCCCAACTTTGCAGTACCCATCAATCATCGTATTAAAAGTGACGAGGGTAGGTGCAATTCCCCTCTTCCTCATTTCTTCATACCACTTCTGAGCGTCATCCGGGCGCCCTTCCTTCCAGAAACAAGAAATAAGACAATTAAAGGTGAAAGAATCTGGCACTAACCCGTCCTTGTGCTCCATGCACTGGAATAATTCAGTCGCTCGGCAAAGATCTCTAGATTTGACAGCTGATTGAATGGCCTTGTTGTAGGTGCAGGTGTCTGGGCGGACCGGGGAGGCGACCACCCGGTCAAATAAGGACAAGGCGTCGGAGTACCTCTTCTGGGAGACAAGGGTCTCGAGCAGGAAATTGCAAGCCGGAAGAGAAGGGAAAAGGTTCGGGCTTTCTCGTTCAACCAGAGAGAAGAGATGAAGGGCGTCGTCGGGCAGGTTAAGCGAGGCGTACGCGAAGACGAGAAGGCTGCAGGCGGATTGGGGGAGGTGTGTGTGACGACTAGGGGATGCGCCGATAAGGGATCGTAAGAGGTGGGAGGGGGTGGGGAAGAGGGGCTTGTGACACCGGATGAGGGTTTGGGCGAGGGAGACGGAGGAATGGAATCGGACCTCCTTCTGCTGGATCTGGTAGCGTAGCTTAATCAACAGCTTCTCCGCTGCCTCATTCGCACCTCCTCCTGAGCCACCGCCTTCGGCGGCCTTCTCCGTTCCTCTTCTGAGGCGATCAGCTTCAATGGAGGAGAAGAATCTTCTTCGAGGAGACGGAAGGAGGAAAGGGGGAGTCGTTAGGGTTCTGCCAAAAATGTGACGGACGAACTTCGCCATGCCTCCACACTTTTTCTGATTGCCGGCGGCGGCGTTCTGTTTCGACGCTTTGGGGGTTTTTGACAGATTTTAAGGGGACCAAGAAATTCATTTTTTGTATATCCGAAAACGTAAAAAGATATTAAATTTGTAATTATATAAATATGCAACTTAAAACTGCCATAACCTTACTTTTAATTAATACATTAATAATTTATTCTCTATCAAAATTTTTATTCAGTGTTATTCAATTATAAGTGTAAATTTTAAATTATGCAACTACGCTCACACTAGTACTGCCACTTGCCGCATTTACCTCCGAAATACTTTTATAAATTAATACAGAACCCACCTTTTTCGGCCTAATAATTCTCTATCACCGCCATTCCTTCCGATTCTTTTCAATCTTTTATTCGTTTGCGTCGCCGCCGCGTTGCGTTGAATCTTATTGATAGGGAAGAACAAATTCCTCCCAATTCCTTCTCATCCCCAAACCTCCACGAAACCTTATTCCCTATTCCCGATTGATTCCGCTGGCCTGATCCGCCCTTGGTAGAATTCGATTCGCCTACGCGACCCGGAAGTGATAAATCTCTGCCCCCTGAAACCCGGAAACCCTACTCTTTGCACCGTTGTTCAAATCCTTTCTTTGATTTTAATTCAAGAGCGGCGAGAGGGTAGGTTAGGTTACCAGATTTCCTGCTTTTTTGGCAGGTAACGAGGATTGGAAGCTAGAGGCAAGGATGGTTTTCTACTTCAAGGTCCGCCCGGATGTTGGGGACTACACCATCTTCATGGGGTTGGACAAGCACGAGAACGAGGAGCTCATCAAGTATGGTTTCCCCGAAGACATTTGGTAATTACCTTTTTCCATAATGTTGATTACTTAATCTTGTAGCCGATGGTTCCGTATATATCTATTTGTTGTCTTCTTGTCAAATTCCGATGTTATTGCATATTCATAGTCGATTGCGAGTTTGTATCTGCAGTCATTCTTTGTCCAGCCTCTTGTCATGCCAATTGCTATTCTACACATGGTAATTTGTTTCAGTACATAACTTTTCTTGTATGGACCAAATCTTGCTAGTCATATAAATTAAGAGAATTTGAGGATTATCAAAATGGAGAATTGAATTAGATGATTCTAAGATGGTCACAATGATAGGACTGGTCCATGGGTTATTGGGGGGCTTATTTGGTGTTTTGGTTCATGTCTATCTTCTAAGGGGTTTTTGCTTTGATCGTCGTTGAGTGCCTTTTAACTTTCAGCAAATTCCCAAAGGGTGCATTTCAAGTTTGGTTTTGCCCAAAAGGCACACCCAAGTTTAAGAATTCCCAAAAGACGCACTTGATTCCGATTTTACACCTCTTCCAACCGCTTACTTCATTTGCGGTTTTCCAATGCATTTGAGCCACATTTTAATTAAAAATTCGTTTGTTGGTTTTAATGGCAACGTTGAGCCCCATGTTTTCCTTATCTCTTTCTGGTTTACACGCAACTTATACCATCATAAAACACCGGTGGGATTTCAACAGAGTAAAAATACTGACGGGAAGAGTAATCGAACAAACCCTAAAAGGTGATATTCTAAGGGGTTTTTGCTTTGATTGTTGTTGAGTGCCTTTTAACTTTCTACAAATTCCCAAAGGGTGCATTTCAAGTTTGGTTTTGCCTAAAAGGCACACCCAAGTTTAAGAATTCCCAAAAGACGCACTTGATTCTAATTCTACCCCTCTTCCAACCGCTTACTTCATTTGCAATTTCCCAATGCATTCGAGCCACATTTTACTTATAAATTCATTCGTTGGTTCGGATGGCAACGTTGAGCCTCGTGTTTTCCTTATCTCTTTTTGCTTTACATGCAATCTATACCATCACAAAACACCGGCGGGATTTTAACAAAGTAAAAATACTGACGGGAAGAGTAATCGAATAAACCCTAAAAGGTAATCTAAATTTCGACGCCTCTCAAACTTTGAGGATTGACTGTTTTCCAAAGAAGGTTTCAACATAGCAGCTTGCTCGACATTTTTTTATCGATTCTCTTTAAGATTTTCTCATGTGTGTTTCTAGTTAATTTGTTTATTTATATTGATTGTAATAGAAAAGTTTGTTTTAGGGTTTCCCCCCTCCATTTCTATGTAGATAGGTTTTTATAAACTAAATACAATCATCCGATTATAATGTGGTTAGTTTTTTATATGAGATATTAAATGGATAGCAAACGAAAAAAATATATTATATATTTAGAGGTTTAAGTTTCTACAACTTATTAGTAGTGTTTTTTACAACTTGGTGTTGAAATTTCAAAATCTGGAAGATGTATAGTAGTTCGAAACCCTAACATAGTGATGTTGAACATTATATTCCATCACCATTTTGGTTCTGAACTTTTAAAATTCTAGCACCACTCTAGTGCTTAATTTTCTATTGTGGTATTGGTGATTTAAATTCAGCATCCTATTGGTTCTGTGTTAATTTGCACCTGAGAATCTAAAATGATTAGTTTTCCATTATGAGCTGACTAAATTGAAAAACATGAGGTATCTCTAACTTTTAAAACTTGAAAATGTATTTGAAAATCTAAAAGTTTGAGATGTTGAATCCCAACTTTAAAATATATTTACTAATAGACCACAAATTTGGTGAATATCTTGTGTGTTAAAAAAATAGCAAAAGGGGGTTGTTTAATGATCGCTATGTGTTGATTATGTAAATGAACAGTTCACGATTCTTTCCTTTCTTTGTTGGAGTGCAAAAAAAAAAATTATTAAAGTGACCTAAAACACTTGCCCATTGGAGTTTCAAGCCAACATCAACTAATGTCTATAATTTTTAAAAAATATAAATTATTAATATGAAAAAATAAATGTGTAGATGCACAAACAATCGTTGTAAAATTTGACATTAATATAACACTATATCCCTGTCTTTAGCAACATTGATGCTGGTTTTTCAGAAACAATACCATGTTGGTTTAATTTCTTTGTTTTCTAAAATTCGATGGTGTTAGTTTTAGAACAGCAGCACCACTGTTAGTTTTTGAAATTAAGAACCACCTTGTTTTGATTACACGAGAATTACTTTTTAGGGTGGTATTGTACTTTGAAATCGAGCACTATAGTGGTGCTAGTTATTGAACATTAGCACTAGAGTGGTGCTGGAGTTAAGTTGGTTTTTTAAATCCATACATCTCCTATACCCTAACAAGTCAAGTTGCATGCAACTATGGAACCCTAAACCTTGCAGAATATCAAAGAATGCAAATTAATGTGAAAAACAAACCCTAAACATATGCAATAGATGGGGAATACATTAGAAACAGATGTATACATTTGGAGATGATCGAGATCGAGAGGTTGAAAGACCTTTTAGCGCCATTGTAAAATAGGAGTACAGTTTACAATAGGAGAGGAGAGATATGAGCAGTGTCGGCGTCGACAAACAGGACGATAAGGCAAAATTAAATCCTAAACTCGAATGGGAGAGGGAAAGTTTATTAGTAGGTGAGCTTCAATGAAAACCCTAACTCACTTGTCGCGAGTTGAGAGTCTATGGGGTTTCAGCTTCTACAGTTTTAGGCGACAAGAGAGACGAATTATTTTGACCGAGCAGAGAGAGAAGATATTTATTTTCGTTGCACAGAGAGATGTGAAGGTTACACGAATCGAAACTAACGAACAAATTTTTAATTCAAATGTGGCTCGGATGCATTGGAAAACCGTGAATGAAGTAAGCGGTTGGAAGAGGGATAAAATCGGAATCAAGTGTCTATTGGGAATTCTTAAACTTGGTGCGCCTTTTGGGCAAATCCAAACTTGAAATACTCTAGGCTCCTGGTGTCAAAGTTCATAAGGTTAGGACCAAACATGTTCAACCGTCTAGTTACTGATATGAAAACAAATCTTGTTAGGGGACACAACAACAACCAACAACAGTTAAGCTTTATCCTACCAGGTGGGGTCGGTTGTATGAATCTTTCTACGTCATTGAGCTCTGTCCTCTACTATATCATCATTTATATTTAAATAAATTTTATCTTGTTTTATTGTTTCTAACTAAATCTTTTTTGATTTTCCTCTTCCTCATTTGATGTGCATATTTGTCATAGTTTCATATTACTTAACTAGAACATCTATTTGTCGTCTACGTACATGTTCGTACATTTTAAATGTCTCTCTGAATTTTCCCTTAATAGGTGTAACCTTGACTTTCTCTTTAATATTTTCATTTCTTATCTTGTCTATCTTTGTATGCCCACACATCCACCTTAACATTCTCATTTTTGCAACTTTCATCTTTTACTTATGTGCTCGAGTCATGTCTATCCGAGTCATAGTTCAATATTCAACTCCATATAACATAGCAAGTCTAATCATCGTTTTATAAAATTTTTCTTAAGTCTTAAAGATACTTTACGATCACAAAAAATATCTGACGTTTTCCTCTATTTTAACCATCCCGTTTGTATTCTATATAAGATATCTTTGTCATCTCTCCGTCTTTTAGTAGAAATGATCCTAAATACTTAAAATTCTCCGTCTTTTTGTAGAAATGATCCTAAATACTTAAAATTTTCAATTATAGATAGCTCATCATTTCTTATCTTAACAATTATCTCATTACATTTAATATTACTAATCTTAAATTCTATATATTTTGTCTTTACTCTACTAAGCTTAAAACCTTTCACTTCTAGCATTTTCGTCAAGATTTGAGTTTAACATTTACTCCTTCACGTGTCTCATTTACCAAAATAATATCATTTGCAAATAATATGCACTGTGGTACCATATCTTAGATATGTCCAGTGAGTTTGTCTATGTTTAGTGTAAAAAATTTGGGATTTAGAGTTGATCCTTAATGTAACCCTATCTTTACGGAGAACGCTTTAGTTAATCCACTTGAAGCCTTCACTCTTGTCATTACATTTTCATTTTCCTTGTGATTTTATCATAAGTGTTTTTTAGGTCGACAAATACTATATGTAAGTCTTGCTTCTGTTTCTGATACTTTTCAATTAGTTGTCTGAGAAGATGTATAACTTCTATTGTCGACCTTCCAGGCATAAATCCAAATTGTTAAGGGACTAATAAGGAAATTAATTGGTATGCCTTCTTTGCCTAGTAGTATGTGGATCCCTAGGCAAAACCTAATCCTTTGAAGTCGTTCTCCATTTGTTATCATTGTTGAAAAATTTGGCTTCTCATCTCATTCTGTTTTAGTTTGGTAGCTAATTGTTGTTGATTAAATTATGTGTGCTTCTTGAGTTAATGAGGATCGAGACAAGATGTGAGCAAATGATGGCGGACTCTTGCATTAATCAAGATTAAGGAATCCCTTATGGACATTGTTGAATATTCGAGAGCCTTCTTGAGCATCTACTTCATTTGACACGAACAAGCAATTGCACTTGTCCTCCAGTGAGAATGGTTCGTCAAAATTGAAGAAGGGACCTCTTGCACATTGTTTGACCATCTCAAATTGTTCAAGCATCAGATAGCTAGTGGTTTTTTTTGCCCTTGAGTTTTTTTTACAGTATTGTCAATTCTTTAGATCTCCAATATTTTTTGTTCATAGAAGTAGGCGAGACGTGAGATACTTTGGATGATGTGCCTTAACATTAATTTGTAGGTGTGGCAATGACCTAGAGGTGAAAAGGTCCATCTCTTAGTTGGTTAGTAAGGGTCCTACATAAGTAAGCAAGTGCTCGAACTAGCACAGGTTCTCATTGACTGAGCATGTATGTCAGAGCTTGGTTGTTCTCGTAACGTCCCATCTTGATCTGGTGGTTTGAAGTGATTGTAGCAGAGCTCCTTGAATTCTTTCCACCTTGCTCAATTTTTAAGAATCATACTAGTGCATTTCCTTCTAAGTGGTAGGAGACGATGTTAATCTTTTCATATTTATTTCTAGACACTTTGGTGTATGAAGAAGTGACCACACCATAATAACCATGTGAATAAGTCTTCTCCGATCATATTAGTGGAGTCTAACCTTGAGGCTTGATGTTACAATCACTACTGGAGTCACTCCAAGGAGAAAAAGTTCCCTTCCTCAGTTTCCTTGATTGCCCTCCGGTGTTCATGGTCCATTGGAGCCTTTATACACTGCTATTGTTGTCTCTCATTCATGTAGAGGTCAAGACTTGGGTGGCTAACGTTGTACATTCTTCTCGACCATTGGCTCCTTGGTCATTCTTCTTTTATTTCCTCCGTAAACTCCAGCACACTAAGTGGAAATTGACACCCATGGCTATCTCTGATACTAACTTCTTGTGGGCGCGAGCTTAGGAACAAGTTTACAGGCAATTCAGCTTCAGTTTGAGCTCAAAAGTGGGAGCAGTGACCTTCGGTTCCCCCTTGGAAGCCAGCGTAGCTAAGTTGTAAGAAGAAGAGGTGGCTGGCTAGATGCACAAACTGTAGAAAGAGAGAGACCAAGGGAGATAGAGAGAGTTAGAAGAAGATAATTTTATTGTTTCCATTATGCCATTAGGCTGCATTTCCCCTCCTTTAGAGTAGCTTATTCAATTTGGTTGCAATATTTTTGCTAACTAATGAGTAGCTAATTTTTCGCTAATTATTTTTTGTTGCTTTGTCAGGTTAGTTGCTTTTAGATTGGTTACTGTCCCATCTTTTCTTCTGTCTTTCCTAAGGACCTCTCTTATCAAATTTGTTGAATTGTAGGCTTCTATGGTTCCTTGTGGTGCTAGGATATGATGGTTCAGTTTGGCTATCTTCCCAGGAAATTAATGCTTCTGCAAGAATATCAACTTCTCACTGAGTGTCATTATGAGTGCAGGTTTCATGTAGACAAAATGTCTTCTGCACATGTTTATTTGAGATTGAACAAGGGCCAGACTATTGATGATATAAGTGAAGGTTTGTTGGAAGATTGTACCCAACTTGTCAAAGCTAATTCAATACAAGGTAAATATATAATAGAAGAACATTGTCTTTCCTTTTCTGTAAGATTTTAGAAAATATGTTACATTTATTTTATAATCCTGTGTATTTCTCTGCAGGCAATAAGATGAACAGCATTGATGTTGTTTATACACCATGGTATAATTTGAAGAAAGCCCCTTCAATGGATGTTGGCCAAGTTGGTTTTCACAATCCTAAGATGGTAAAGCTACATATTTTTGCTCACATGATGGCTGTATCTTTCACAATATTATATGTTGGCTTGCATGGAATTTCAGTTCACTTACAAAGTTTCATCTGAAATGATCAACTTAAAATTTACATTTTGCTAGCTGATGTCTTTATTGCTCTAGTAATCATTTGGATCTAATAATTTGTGATGCACTCTTCATCTTTGGTCTCACCATAGGACCTCACCGAGTTCTTGTTTATTGAAATGAAATGAAATGAGATTTAATGTAAATTTATTGGATTTCTATAGTGATATAGAGGCCTAGGATATGATCTAATGCAATGATATCAGGCTGTCAGACGAGTCGACCTGCCAAAAATATATCATCTAACGGACCAGGGCGGATTGATCCGCTAGCCTGGCGAGCTAGGAAATTCCTAACCTAACCTAACCCAAGGTGGGTTGCCGTTTAGGCGGGCTAGCCCACGAGCCTATAAAAAAAATATATATAAAAGATAGGAATTTTTAAGTTTGGGTTGCGGATTGGCGGGCCAGTCCACGTGCCTATTGAGTTTTTTACTTTAGTTTTAAGTTTTGAAAAAAAATTTCTTTTCAACCGGCGCTGCGGGCCAAAAATTGAGCCCTCCACAGGCCGACCCGCTTGGACCAACTACCTGCGCAGGCAGACCCGTTTAGGCCCGCCATATGATGGTTTGATAAAATTTCAACCCAACGTGCTTAAATTGTTTAACGAGGCGGGTCAATCTGACGAGGTCAACTCAAATTGATGGCTCTATCAGTGGCCTCTTGGCTACTTGCCTAGGCAGCTTGGTAAGGCAGGGCTAAGCTAGATGGCATCAAGCTTATCCTAAGTGAGCACCTTCCAAAAGCATGAAGCACCTCACTCTAGGCACTCAACTCTTCACGGGCATCTCTTAATGTAACTAATAGCTAAAAGGGAAATAATGTTTTTTTTTCTCTATATTGCCCTTAAGGTTCAAAATCTTGAGTTGTGCAGTCATGTAGGAGTTTTAGTCTTTGACTAGAACAATACTGATTCGATATTATGCCAACATTTTGATGTATAATGCTAGTGACAAACTAGAGGTGGAAGAAGGAAAGAGATAAAGATGACAAAAACAAGAGATTAGATAACTATATACTTGAGTTTGGAGTTTGTGTTACATCTGAAATTGTACAATTTTGATATTATATATGGACATAAACTAAAAATAATAATAACATTATTTCAATTCATCTTAACCATGTTGTAGCATTCCATGGGATGTTGAGTGTTGGCATGAGACAATATTCATTGACATGATTGACACAATGACATAAGAGATATTGTTTGTACCAATTAGTATCTAGTTTTAGTTATTTATCGGAATAATACGTTTTGTGTTACTTGACATCATATGAGATTTCAAACCATGATTGCCCTTTTATTCTTTATGATAGTAATTTCTAGAGATTCGTAGGGATGATGAAAAACCACTAAACATAGAAAGGAAAAAATAAAATGTTATTAAGCAAGGACTCATATAAGATTACATTGTAAAAATTAAGGTTTTCTTAGCAATGTTTGTTGTCATAAAGTCTATTAGGGCTTTTGTTACGATGCATCCACAAGATGAATTTTTTACTTAGTACACTTTCAATAATCGACAAGATGATAACGAATATGGACTTAACTCCTAATCCTGATTGAAAAGAAAAAGTCTGATACCTCAAGTTAATCCTTGGTGAACGCCTTCGATAATTAGAATAGATGCCCTTGAGGCAAGCATGAAACATCTCATTCTAGGCACTCGGCTCTGAGGGACACCTGATTCAACTAATTCTTTTCTTCCCTTTTTTCATGTTACGAATCTCTGGAGAAAGTACAGAAAAGGGGGAAACAAATAAAATGGTTAAGCACAGAGGCATATGTGACGCATGGTTCAAGCGGGATCTTCTTAGCATCCATGCATCACACATGAGAAGATTTTCACTTTCACATGTAGTCAAGAGAACTTCTTGACCAGTTTGGTAAAATTTTCTCAGGTTGATAGGCTCTAAATTCTAAGATAAATCTAGGTAAGAGAAAAATCAGTGCGCTTTACCCCTATACTTGTCAACTGTACATTCTACTAATTAGATGAATTAATCTTTCGTTTCTGTAGCACGTCATTTTAAATTTCGTTTGTTATTGTTTGTACATCCTATAACAGAGTTCATTATTTGTTCTTTATTGTTATAGTTTGACTCTAGTCTCTGTCCCTCATAGTTCCAGCTTTAGTCAGTTCATACAATCTTTGCGATTTGTGGAAGTATGATGCTTGCTTTATCTGTGTGGATATATTTGATTGCTTGTAGTATTGAATATTAATTTCTAGATATCTATGACAAATTATAATATTGCTCTGTTTTTTTTTCATTCGCTTAGTTGCATATAGGTTATTTTTTTCACTTGGGCAAATGCCTTGAGCTTTATAGGAGCTTCATGCCTTAAAAATGCCATGTGCTCTAAAAACGTTGACTTGATTCAGGAAGCATCTTAAACTAAAATCTTGATGTTCCAAATTCGGATATCCTTTTAGCACCATTTATGTACTATGCTACATTAGATTCTTCCAATATTTTTTACTTGATGTGCAGTTGTCTTTTTTTATTTTAATTTGATTTTGTTTTGATATATTCGGTTCAACTTAGTTTTTTTCTTTCTTATGCACGATTACCCTTTTTGATAGTCTGGACTATGGAGACAGTTATATTGTAATGTGATTACATTTGTTTGTTATTTGAAATGAAATTTGGCTTTATATGTCTGGCTTTGGCTTCCTTCTTTTGAAGTCTCTGTAACTGGCCTTGTTTATTCTTGACAGGTTAAGACATTCAGGGTAGAAAAACGCATAAATGAGATTATTAACAGGTTGAACAAGACCAAGGTTGAGAGGAAGCCAGACTTGAAAGGTATCAATTTGCAGTTGAAATTGTTGGGTAAATATGAAAGCAATAGACATTATATTGATTAATATGATCTAATTATAAGTTGAGAGACTTTAGCTTATATTGCAAGCATGGCAGAGATTATACTTTGCCAAACAGTGTTATTTGAATTTTCTCTTTTCTACACTGTCATTGTATTTCATTTGAAGTGCACAGTAGAAGAGAATCGCTTGTAACTAGCTTTAATATTTCTTTCCCGTACATATATTGGTATTTTGTTTGAGCGTGACAATTAACTTCTTTGTTTGAAGCTGAGAGAGAAGCTATCAATGCAGCAGAAAGAGCAGAAAGGAAGGCCCAGCTAAGGGATAAAGTGAGTTCCTTTTTTCACGTTTAATGAATAAGCACATTTGGACGACACATTTAGAAAATTGTGCTACAATAGGCAGCTCTATCAAGTTTGGCTAGGTTTCTTCTATATTCATGAGGTTCAATTTGTGCTACAAATTATCTTATTCTGCATGAGTGACTAAAGAATGTTTCAGTTCCTTGGAATTTTAATTGCTCAATCGACTGCATTGCTACATTACTTGTATTTTGAGAAATCTATTTTCCTCAGTGCCTCGTTTCCATGGTCTTGCAGAAGAAGAGGGAAGAACTACAGAAGCTTGAAAAGGAAAAACAAGCAGAGGTAAGGAGCTACAAGAGTCTGATGGTCTCCGAGAAGATGACATCCAACAAGCAGATTGCATCTGCTAATAAATCCCTGCAAGAACTTGAAGATGACTTCATGTGAGCGTCGAGGGAAAAACTGTTGGTTGATAGAAAAAGTTGAAGCTTTCAAAGATCTGCTTGTTCACTCTGGAGATGAATTTTGTGATTCCGGTCTACTCCAAGGCTTTCATTCCCTGGTGATGAAGCCCTCACTGATCATTCATTCATCAAGCCTTTAACTGTACTCTTTGATTTCATGGAATGTGAAGAAATAGTTGGAACTCTACCAATATTCTGATCAGTAATATTTTTTTTTATAGCGGCATGCGACCGATTGGGTTTGCAAAATTATACGGTTACATTTGTACTTATTTTTCTATCTGACCGTCCTTGATGAGAAACTATACTTCATACTGGGGATCAAGCTGTGTTTGTGCATTCATATGAGAATAAGTTATTTATCGAAATTTAATTTGTTAATTTGATCAACGGATGATCAGCACATTGCTTCATACTGTCCGGTGAAGTGCGAAGCAAGCCCCATCTATACGTCAGTGTGATTAGTCTTTCCCTAATTCTGTCATCTTGTTCATTTTGAAAGCGTACATCGAAGCAATTTTGATTTCTTGTTACTAATTATCTCTTGAGATTTTTAGACGTGTTCATGCTCCATGATTGGGCTTGATCAAGGAATGAATTTATGAATCAATCTCTCTTTAATTATTAATTTAAACTTTTTAACCACTTTTTAAATTTATGTTTTAGGAAGTTTGTACATCACGTGAATTGTCATGTTCTGAAAAATTACAATGAATTTTATAATATTTTGTATGATTTATATCGGTGCAAATAATGTAATTTAAGATATGTTTGATATGATATTTAGGATAGGATTAATATGATAGGATAAGAATTTGGAATTTTTGAGATATAATTGAATTAGTTATGACAGAGTAGAATTGTAGAAAAAAATTTAAATTTTGATGAAGTTGAAATAATACTTTCTTCTAATTTACTTTTTCATATATGATAGTGAGATCGATGATATAGGATCGTTAGATAATGGATTTTATTTTATTTTATTTTTATTTATTTATTTATTTATTTTTTGTGCAGAAGATAAGAATTTGAAATTTTAAAAACTGAATCGGATCGGATTTTTCCCACGGGAGAACATGAGACGGCGATTTTCCTGTGTGAGAACTCAAGGAACAGCCAATCCATCCAATTTCTCAACGTCAACACATGAAAACATTTTATTGGCGGGCGGCCCAAGGAATAAAAAAAATCAAAATAATAATAAAAAAAGACAATGCCGACTTGCCTTCTCTCTCGAAGATAAGGGGAAAGCGAATTTGAGCTGCGTGCGCAGGTTTCTTCCTTAGGGATTCGCCTTCTCAGCCGTTTCGCCATCTCGATCTCCCTCTTGAGTTGATTCCCTTCCGGTCGCATCCTCTTTGATAGGTTCGGTTAGTTGTTTGGGGTTTTGGGGCTTCGGCGATGGCGGGCGCTCTGGTGGATCGAGCCACGAGTGACATGCTCGTCGGTCCGGATTGGTCGATAAACCTTGAGATCTGCGATGTCCTCAATCACGAACCCGGGTATGTGATTCTGCACTGGCTTCTGCTTCCTCTTTCCTTAACGCTGTTTATTTCTTTCTTCTCAGTCGGAGTCCTGTTTCTTTTGTAGCGAATTTCTCTTCAGAGTGTAAATATTGATTTTGGTTGTTGTTTCTTTCTTCTGTTGTTTGCACCCCCTTCAAAATTCTCGATTCTTGTGGATGTCGGTTTTTATGCTACGAGATCGAAATATTTAAGTTAACCTTTTAATTCTAAACAAACATAAGGTTTATCAGCGTGGAATTCTCATCCATTGGGTCAGGTAGGAACTACTTTAGAAAAATTGCGTTTTATTTTAATTGTTATGCTTTGGATGAGACTAATGAATTGGAACCATCGTATTCTTATATTCTTATTTAGTATCCGATACCAAAAAAGAATGGTTTGGTTTAGTTGCACTAATAACTGATCATTTCATTTTGCCTTTTTTTTGTACCTTTCGATGTTTGATATTATCATAGACACTGATCATCTACTACTTTCTCTTTCCTAGGGAAAGGTAACAAAATATATCCATTAAGTGATTGTAATTATCCATAAAAGTGGAGTTTAGAATTTTGCATACTTGGGAATGTTGACTGGACACCGAGTCAGTTTACTTAAACTGACCTTGCTTCATATCCTGGATGGCATACGTGAAGTGACATCCTGTTAGCTCTAATCTTCACTAATTCATTGTTACTCTGTTAATAATTTAAATATGATAGTAAGGTAGGAGGCGTAAATGCTGAATATGTTATTATTCATGAAGTTCTGAGTATTACAGTTGAACGAGTGTAACGGGATTTTTATTGGTGAAACTAGATTGCAGCAAATGATTAATTTATCAGTGAGAGTCTCATGGGAGGTTGTTTAATGGTTTATGGTTTACGGCATCGTCAATACAGACGTTATTAAACAACATTGGTAGACATTGTGATGAAAAAGTGTAAACTTTGGAGTCTTTTTTAGGGTGGGGGGGGGGGGGGGGGGGAAGTGGTGGGAGGGGGAGGAGACTAAAGTTCAAATTATAATTACATTTGTTACGTATTTTAATCCTTATGTAACAACCCATTTAGATGAGAGAACTCACTTATTAACTTGTTAGGCTGCACCATTGTTCTAAAATCCTCAAGTCCAAATTAATCTAATCTTATAGAACTCCTCTATTAACCCACAATTCACCATGTGGGGCTAATTATGGTGTTATAATCTCCCCTACTTAAGGCTTGAATCATCACTATTTATTGGCATGTGAGGCATAATGATGGCTCCACTATCACGTATGCAACCGTTTCCAATGCCTCAACATGGTTTTAATTAGATTGGATATGATACTAATTAAGTTGTCATAATGTCTTTGTTTGAAACAAATTGCTTAGCAAGTCTGATAACAAGTGATCATGACATTATTACATAAGGTGAACTAAAAGAAGATAACGTCTCTTAACTTGCTCTTTTTTCGCAGTAAGCTCGCTATGCCGCTCATTGTAATCTAAAAATTGTTTATGCAATTGGGGTCACCGGCGGCTGAATATGGTTTTCCTTGAGTCAAGGTTAAAGTAATATATAACAAATGTAAGATCAAATAAAATATATAGAAGTGATTAAGAAAAGCAATAGTGGTGCATTTTACAATGAAAGCATAAGACTATAAGAATATAGAATGCAAACCCAAGACATGAGTGACTCATTGAGAAATGCTGATACTCCTTCAGAGTGGTATACACACCTACCGCAATGTGCCACAAATTCATGCAGTAAACTTGTTGTTGCCATGTTTGACAATTGAGGTCCCAATAAGGGACTACCATGTAACATAATCTACCAATCTTGATTTTCCACATTGTAGAGTAAAACAAGCATTTGGGTATGCCATTAATAAGAATATGAAGTTGATTATCAAGAGCAAGATAACATACAAATAAAAAGGAATTATTTAACTCCTTGTTATGCGAAATAAGTTACTAAGTTTTTCTATTGTGATGGATGATTTATTAGCCTCCAATCCATATGTGATGGGTCAATTCTTTCTAATATTTTTTTCTACAATTTATATTTAATCATAGCCTAAATTAATAAAATCTTGTAAATTGCTTAACAAAGCTTATGAATGTATTTATTAGAGTCATTATCAACTAACTATTTACTAAGCATGTTTATTTAGTTTAAAACATTTGAAATCAAAATCTATATAAGATTATAATTTAGCCATTAAATTAAGTGAGAAAATACACAAATTAAATAGTTAGGTGCATAACATTATAAAAACTTAAATTATGTTAATTACTGTTCTGGCCAAATACCATGGATGATCAAGCACTAATCAATGAACGGGTTGATGTGCCGGTGGTTATCGTTGGAGATGACGAAAATACTTGAAAAACACTCTAAGAGTTAGAACGACGTCGAGATGGATCCCGATAAACCACTCTGATGTTTAAGTTAGGGTTTTGCGAAAGGAAAGAGATTAAGGGCTTGGGGAAATTAGAGTTTCGTGTGTGCATACCTATTCCCCTGGGTATGGATAATCTTTAATAGAGTTATCCATGTGTTCCATCTCCGAAACATAAACATCTGTTTAAGGTTTGTTCAGAAATATGTGTTACCATTTATAGTATATTTTCATATATGTGCTCTCGTTGTCCATGTCTTCTGTGATACTTGCTTGCTTGGAGAAATAATTTTTTGTGATCTTATGGGTGAATCGGCTTTATGAGCTCAACCTATAACCGGATAAAGAGAGACCTAAAGCTGAGATGAGATCGGCGCACGAGATCGAGCAAAGGTCGAGGTCGGGACTCGAAGTTTGAGGCCGAGATTGGAACCCGAGACCGAGTAGAGGCCAGGGTTGGCGCTCGAGGCTTGAGGTTGAGATCGGAATTCAAGACCGAGTAGAGGCTAAGGTCGGCGCCTGAGGCTAGAGGTCGAGGTCAGAACCTAGGACTGAGTATAGGTCGAGTCGGTGCTTGAGGTTGAAGGCTGAGGTCGGAATCTAAGACCGAGTAGAGGTCGAGGTCAAGACCCGAGGCTTGAGGTCGAGGTCGAGACCCGAGGCTTGAGGCCGAGGTCGGAACTCGAGACCGAGCGGAGGTCGAGGTTGGTGCCCGAGGGTTGAGGCCGAGCAGAGATCGAAGTCGGGATCCGAGACCGAGTAGAGATCAAGATCGACGCCCAAGCCTGAGGTTGCTAACTTATTATCCTTCGAGATTTATCTAGTCCTCCTTGGTCTTGACTACTAACCCCATATCATTCCGGATCTCGTGGGCCACGTGGCAGCTGTAGGCTTCCATAGTATCATAAGCTTTTTCAATTAGTCTAGTCGAAAGAGGCGTAGTCTGACTGACTGGACTATATTTAGTTGTCATTAAGATATCTAACCTGACGAATCATGGTGTCAACACCTCACCGGGACAACTGTTTAGGTCCTTGTTTCTTAGGGGATAAGATATTACATTTAATGCTCGTGATACGCCAAATCACTGATGAACGTAGGTTATATATGATTTTTAACCTTGTTTAACACTCATCTACTTGTAATTCATTGCATATGATCTACTTATCACACCTTATTCCTTTATTATTATATGTTTCTACTTCTTTTGCTCGGAGATCTGCTCTTTGTATGTTTTTGATTGACAGGATGTAATTCGAAGCTAAAACGATGTATTATTGATGGTGGAGCAAGGAGTGGAGAAAAGAGACTCACACTGACCGTGCTCATCATCACGGGTGGGTTTCTTACGCAGCAAACATGAAGAAAAATGGAGGAAAAAAAATAACAAAGCAGTCAAGGTCATGCCCCAAGGCACGGCCATGTCACACAATCATGCCTCTATTTTCACATGACCATGCCTCTATTTCCACACGGCTGTGCCTTATTCCTCGTGTGCAAACAGTTCAAGGTCGTACTAAGAGGCATGACCGTGTCTTCTATCTGGACAGTTTTGCAGACTGAAAGTAAAACGGACATAACTTTTAGCTCAGATTGACCCACGGGCCGTGCCACCTACCAAAATGAAAATAACTTTAAGATCTACAACTTTGTTTTAGGGTGTGCCGAATGATTCCTTCTCTAGGCTGTGCTAAATAGCATGGCCATGCCTCCTAACCATTGTCATGCTCGGTGCTTTGTCCAAACTGCAGACCAAACTTTGAACTATCATAATTTTCGGCTCAAATGGAGTTATGGGTCGGTCCATCCACCAAATTGAAGATAATTTGATGCTTTACAATTTTGGTTCAGAGTTCAATTAATGAAAATTGGGTTTATTGGGTGAAAAACTCGTTGAGGCGGAGCCTTGTAAATCAGGAAAAATTTGAGCAGTTTTAGGGAGAGGATAAAAGGGGAAACAAACCCTTTCTTGAGGGAGGAGGGGGATATTCTTCAAACCCTAAGGTCTTAGCTTAGGGAGGGTTCTCCTCACTTTGGGGAGACCCTAAAAGCTTCATCTTCGCCCATCCATCCTACTCCGGAGCGAAAAGATCTTCTAAGGATGCCCGAGCTTCAAGATAAGTCCTCCTCTCTCTTGTGGATGACGATTTTCTTGCATTCTTGTTGTAGTCTTTTTGCAATGGAGTAGATCTATGAGTTTAGGAGGTAGGATAAATATTAATATAATGATGGTGATGTAGACAAAAATCTTATCCATTTGCAGATGAAACTTCAACAGCAGCTAGGTCTAGAGGGAAATTGTGAGCATTACGTTCGTGCATTACTTCCATACCAAGGTTTGCGCGGTTGATGATATCAACCCAAGTGTTAATAACACGACCCTTATTGTCAACTACGGATTGGTTAAAATTAAAACCTAGTTCATGTTATTTTTCTCTATTCTATGAAGTGTTTATACTTGTTTCACATATTGTGTGCCTTGAACGTGTTTGATGATATATTTATGTGAGCGTATGTACATGATTATGAGGGGTAGATTACGGTGTAGGAAGATCTTAGGATCGTATGGTAGGGGCGCCTTATAACAAGAGGTAAATCTTAACTGGACTTTCCGAAGTTATCCTTACATGGTAGTAAACTCTCATAAGGGATAGCTAATAGTTGGTGGCCACTAGGACAAAGTCTTTAATAGAGGTACTCGGTGACAGAGGGTATGCCGTTTGGATCGTATGTTCGAGGCGCCCTGTGACAGAGGGTAAACTTTAACCGGACTTTCTGGCGGCACCTTTACTAGAGGGTCACCACACTAGGACTTCAAGGTCAAATGCCAACGTAGCCTGACGAGGTCAGATTGGTATCTTAGTTAGAATCTCTACAAGGTGGTAAACATAGAGAGTAAGGGAGTAAACATGGATTAGGGACGTTACATAGCATTGATGTGAAATCGAAATTCTAGACTTATCCATCTCGACCTATTAATCCTCAAGTCAATCTCTCTCTTTACCATATCCACAATCCACAATTCTCAACCTATTCGCTTTCTTTAGAGTCTAGATAACTAGCCTTGTGACATCACTATAGCTATCAACAGTTACTGTGGATTCGATACTTTTTATTACTTGACGACGACCGTATACTTGCGGTAGCTATCAAGTTTTTGGCGTCGTTGCCGAGGATCGAACCCGGGTCACCCGCGTGACAGGTGGGAATACTCACCACTATACAAAAACTTGATAGCTACCGCAAGTATAAGATCGTCGTCAAGTAATAAAAAGTATCGAATCCACCGGGACTGTTGATAGCTATAGTGATGTCACAAGGCTAGTTATCTAGACTCTAAGGGAAGCGAATAGGTTGAGAATTGTAGATTGTGGATGTGGTAGAGAGAGAGATTGACTTGGGGATTAATGGGTGGAGATGGATAAGTCTAGGATTTCGATTTCACATCAATGCTTGGTAACGTCCCTAATCCATGTTTACTCCCTTACTCTCTATGTTTACCACCTTGTAGGGATTATAACTAAGATATCAACTTGACCTCATCAGGCTACGTTGGCATTTGACCTTGAAGTCCTAGTGTGGTGGCCCTCCAGTAAAAGTGACGCCAGAAAGTCCGATTAAGGTTTACCTACTGTCACAGGGCGCTCGGACATACGATCCAAACGTTATGCCCTCTATCACCGAGTACCTCTATTAAGGATCTTGTCCTAGTGGCTACCAACTATTAGCTATCCCTTATGGGAGCTTACCATCATGTAAGGATCACTTCGAAAAGTCCGGTTAAGGTTTACCTCCTGTCACAAGGCGTCCCGGTCATACGATCTTAAGATTTCCCTACACCGTAATCTACCCCTCATAATCATGTACACGCGCTCACACAAACATATCATCAAACACATTCAAGGCACACAATATGTGAAACAAATATAAACACTTCATAGAATAGGGAAAAATAATATGAACTAGTTCTTACATCACCATTATTACGTTAATGTTCATCCTACCTCTTAAACTCATAGATCTACTGTATTGCAAGAAGACTACAACAAGAATGCAAGAAAATCGCCATCCACAAGAGAGGGGAGGACTTATCTTGAAGCTCGGGCATCCTTGGAAGATCTTCTCGCTCCGAAGTAGGATGGATCGGCGAAGATGAAGCTTTTAGGGTCTCCCCAGAGTGGGGAGAACCCTCCCCAAGCTAAGACCTTAGGGTTTGAAGAATATCCCCCTCCTCCCTCAAGAAAGGGTTTGTTTCCCCTTTTATCCTCTCTCCAAAATTGCCCAGATTTTTTCTGGTTTACAAGGCTCCGCCTCAACGAGTTTTTCACCCAATAAACCCGGTTTTCTTTAATTGAACTCTGAATCAAAGTTGTAGAGCATCAAATTATCTTCAATTTGGTGGGTGGACTGACCCATAACTCCATCTGAGCCGAAAGTTATGATAGTTCAAAGTTTGATCTGCAGTTTCGGCAGAGCACCCAGCGTGACAGTGGTTAGGAGGCACGACTATGCTATTTAGCACAGCCTAATGAAGGAATCATTCGGCACATCCTAAAACAAAGTTGTAGATCTTGAAGTTATCTTCATTTTGATAGGTGGCACGACCCGTGGGTCAATCTGAGCTAAAAGTTATATCCGTTTTACTTTCAGTCTGCAAAACTATCCAGATCGAAGACACGGTCATGCCTCTTAGCACGGCCTTAAACTGTCTGCACACGGGGAATAAGGCACAACCGTGTGAAAATAGAGGCATGGCCATGTGAAAATAGAGGCATGATTGTGTGACATGGCCGTGCCTTGGGGCACGGCCTTGACTACTTTATTGTTCCTTTTTCTTCATTTTTCTTCGTGTTTGCTGTGTGGGAAACCCACCCGTGATGATGAGCATGGCCAGTGTGAGTCTGAGTCTCTTTTCTCCACTCCTTGCTCCACCATCAATAATGTATCGTTTTAGCTTCAAATCACATTCTGTCATTCAAAAACATACAAAGAGCAGATCTCAATCCATTAATCCCCAAGCTAATCTCTAACGACAGTGGCACGCTACCAGGAGGAAAGAGTTTGCCATGTGAGAGAGGAGGGGCTCCCAGGGGCGAAGGTTGTAATAGCGAGTATTATTGTAGCACCTTTAACATCACTTGGGAGGCCGATTCATTAATCTTCTCTAGCGTAATGACTATTACTTCGTCGTAGCTTTTTTCCCTAGCGGAGTCGTGGTTGTCATTAGTTCTTTCGGTGTTAATCATTGCAATGTCTTGACTTAGATTCCCACAATGTTGTTCTAGCTAAATATTGTGGATGATCGAGTCATCGGTCAACGAACGGGTTGATATGCACACTCCTTGGAAGTTGCTATTGGAGATGATGAAAATACCTGAAAAACATTTCAAAAAGAGAGTTAGAATAGCACCGGAGATGAATCTCGACAAGCCACTTCGACGCTCAAGTTAGAGTTTTTGTGAGAGGAAGGAGATTAAGGACTTGGGGAAATTAGTGTTTCATGTGTGCATACCTGTGCTTCTAGGTATGGGCAGTCTTTTATAGAGTTATCTATGTGTCCCATCTCTGAAACATAAGTATCTGTTTAAAGTTTGTTCCGAAATACGTACTATCGTTTATGATATATTTTGATATACACACTCCTGTTGTCCATTTTTTCAGAGATATTTTCCTTGTTTTCCAAGAGAAACAATCTTAGGGTTTCATGATTTTACGGACGAACCAGCTTTATGGGTTCAACCTAGAACTGAACAAGGAAAGGTCCGAGGCTGAGATGAGATCGACGCATAAAACCAAACAAAGGTTGAGGTCGAGATCGGAGGCTTGAGAGCGAGGTAAGAATTTGAGACCAAGCAGAGGTCGAGGTCGGTGCTTGAGGTTGGAGGTCGAGGTCGAAACATGGGATTGAGTAGAGGTCGAGATCGATGTTCGAGGCTGAAGGGGAGATAAGAACCTAGGACCAAGTAGAGGTCGAGGTTCAGACTCGAGGTTTGAGATCGAAGTCGGTGCCCGAGGCTTGAGGCCGAGTAGAGGTCGAAGTCGGCACCTGAGACTAAGTGGAGGTCAAGGTCGGCATTTGAGGTTGAGATTGTTAACTTACTATCCTTCGAGATTTATCTAGTCCTCCTTGATCTTGACTAATAACCTCGTATCATTCCGGATCTTGCGGGCCATGTGACAACTGTAGGCTTCCGTCGTATCAATTACAATATCTTGATTTTAAAAAATATTTTGGTATGTTAGATGGGAAGCAAAAAAAATCATCAGTAACATAATTAAATTTCAATCTTAATTAAACAACAACAACCAAGCCTTATTCTACTAGGTGGAGTCGACTATATGAATCATTCTACGTCATTAAGCTCTATCCCTACTAGATCATCATTTATATTTAAATAAATTTTATCTTGTTTTATTATTGTTAACCAATTCTTCTTTGACCTTCCTCTTCCTCGTTTAATATGCACATTTGTTATAGTTTCACATCGCCTAATTAGAGCATCTATTGATCATCTACATACATGTTTGTACCATCTTAAATGTGTCTTTCAAAGTTTTCCCTCAATAGGTGCAATCCTGACTTTTTTTAAATATTTTTATTTCTTATTTTGTCCATCCTTATATATTCGTACATCTACTTTAACATCTTCATATCTGCAACTCTCATGTTCTACTTATGTGTTCGAGTTATAGCGCAATATTTAGCTCCATATAACATAGTAGGTCTAACTATCATTTTGTAAAACTTTCTTTTTAGTCTTAGAGGTACTTTACTTCACAAAGAATACCTGACACTCTCCTTTATTTCAACCATCCTGCTTGTATTTTATATAAGATATATTTTTTAATCACTCAATCTTTTTGCAAAATGAATCATAAATATTTGAAGCTTTTATCTTTTATTTTAACAATTATCTTATTACGTCTAATATTTTTAAACTTAAGTTTCATATATTTTATCTTTACTTTACTAAGTCTAAAACGTTTCACTTCTAATGTTTTCTGTCATGATTTGAGTCTAGTATTTACTTCTTAATAGATCTCATCTATTAAAACAATATCAAACAACAAGCACTACGGTACTATATCTTAAATGTGTTCAATGAGTTTGTCTAGTAAGTTCAATCTTAATTAAACAATTATATAAAACTGTCCATAAAAACCCAAATTAATTGGACAATTTAATTAATCACATGTAGTTGAACAAATTAACTAGATTAAATGTTATAACACTAATGATGAAATATAATAATACCAATGACAAATAGATAACAATAGTGACTTATTCGTATTAATTCTACTAAATACATCATTTCTGAAAATTGAAAAAATTAATTTCATGAATCCTTTACATGAATTTGGTTAAATGCATATGATATTAACTTGAAAGAGAATAGGATGAAGCATGTGATTAATGTAAATGCCATACTAATTATGCACATTAAAATTGACAATTTATCAAAAAATTTATCAAGTCAGTTTGTGATAATGAAAGATTACTAAGATCACCAATAAAATAAAGATAATGAAAGCATATGTGAAGCAAACTTTGATGCCAACAATTCATACAATGAGATAAACTGAAGATAAATAATTCACCATTAAAGCAGTTGATTCTCCTCTTCTTCTTATAATGATCAACAATTGTTTACCTTAAGAGGCAGAGGAGTTTTATTTTTAACATAAGGTCTTAGAAACAAATGGTAATTTTTTCAGTAGGCAAGATTTAAATTATATAGATGTGTTTCATTTTTAGCCTAAATACCTAAATTTTTCTATTTTTAGTTAATTTTGAAATTTAGATTAAAGTTAAATTATAGAACACATTTAATACAATCTAAAGTTTGCCTTTTAAGACCTTGTATTCTAAATAAAGCATGCCTCTGTGCTCTCAAGATAAACAATTGTTCATTATTTATTTTCATTTTATTTCATTCTATAGATTGTTGGCATCAATGCTTGATTCATATATCCTTATATTATCTTTATTTAATTGATGATTTTGGTGATCTTGCATTATCACTAATTTGCTTGCTAACATTTGTGATAAATTTACTTGTAATGAGTATGCAATTTGCATTGATCACATGCTTCATCCTATTTTCTTTTAAGTTAATAACATAATTTGTTTCAATTTTTAGAATTTATGTACTTAATAGAATTAATCTCAATAAGTCACTATTGAAAATCATCTATTTGTCGTTATTATTATATTTTGAAATGCATGTGAGTGATTATGTCGACCAACTAATTAGAATAGATTCTTTTGGGCACTTTTATATAATTGATTAATTAAGATTAGGCGAAATCTTATTTATATTATTAATGATCCTTTTCTTTTTCCTTCCTATCTGAACAACTCATACTATTGTTTAAGCTCAAAATTTTATAACAATTAACCTTATTTAAGTTTTTATAAGTATTGCTTAACTATTTAATTGGTGTATTAATGGTGGATTATTAATTTCATACATATTTTGATTTCAAATGTTTTAAACTAAATAGTAATGCTTACTTAATATATTAATAATTAATAATAACTTTGATAAATATGAATAGGTTTTATTATTTTAGGTTAGATTAAGTATAAATTGTAGGAAAGGATGAGAGAGAACCAAACCATGATATATACATTGGGAGGCCAATAAAATGTCCATTACAATATAATATAGTAGTAACTTATTCGCATGTGCTCTTGCATAGTGAACATACGATATATAATGGGTTGGCTATTTGCTGCCTGAAATTTGGTTCTACTACAAATGTATATTCCTCTCTCCTTTAGTATATTGCTATGTTATTGTTTGTTATCTCGTCAATCACATACCACTCTACCTCTCAAGGACATTCTTTTATAGTTCTTTTCCTTCGGTTATTATTCCCTTTCTTTGTAAGTATTCTTTTATCGCTTGGATAAGACAAGTTATCCTAAATTATTTTCGGATGACGGGACATTTGAGTCAATTCCCTTCTTTATCCCTTCACCTCTCTTTTTGAGTTGCGCAAAAGACGCTTTTTTCCATAATCAATTGTCCATTCTGACACTTGCCATCATGATCCTTTCCATTGAGCCCCCAACTTTTCTGGGTATATAGCCAAAGGCCGAGATCTGAGCATTTTCTAGTATTTGATAATTCTCTCATTCTTACCATTGTCTAGAGTCCTACCTTTAATTACACTTTCCTGTTTTTTTTTTGTTTGTTTGCAAGATACTTGATAATGCTCTTCCTCTCGCCCACTTTTTTTGTTTTTGCTATTCATCTATTCAATTATTCTACTTTCTTGTGCTCAGCTTTATAGCTAATCCCTTTATTTATGATGGGTTGATTCATATTCCACAAAAAGTCTATAGTGGGTTGCAAGAGAGCCTTCACTGTTAATTGCTCTAAATGGTGTTGTGGATCGACTTAATGTTCACTTGGTGGCTTAGTGAGCCTTCACTGTTAAATGCTCTTAATGGTCTATGCACACTTTCATCATTAGCATTAGTGATGATTTGATTGGAAACAAATAAATGGAGCACTGTAGGTAATATCTTCGTAGTAATGACTTGCAATATCTCAAATAGTTTCTTGCCATAGAGGTTGCCTACTCAAAGGAGATTATCAAAATTATATGATTCATGATATGTATCATATGATTCAATATGATTTGCTTATAAAATAATATGATTTTTATGTATAAATTTTTTGTTCGTGATTCAATTTGATTCAATATGATTTAATATGAATTTTATTTTATCGAATTCTAAAAATGAAAAAATTAATTAAAGGCTGAATCTAACTAAATAAAAGTAAATCAACCCACTATGAAATTAAATGAAGTATAATACAAACTAAATTAAATATATTATAAAAGAATGAAAACAATGTATTTTATATTATATGATAGAATTATAATGGTAGAAAAGGGTGAATTCTCGAAGTTAGCATTGGCACAATCGAAAAAATTTACCAAGTGGAGATACAGAGTTGGTAATAGCCAATGTTAGTTAATACCTAATAACAGAGAAGAATAAATTTGCACATTGATACATAGAATGACAATAAGGGCAGAATTGATAGTGCCATATGTCATGTCATGACAACAATGATTTTTCTATGTATTTGACAAGGAAAATTTTTATTGCTCAGTTCATTTCAATTATTAATAGGATGATTGAGAATAATTTGTATCATCATCAATGATAGAGAATACTAACATATATATATTTTTATCATAAATAAATCTTAACTTATTCCATTTATTTTATTATGTTATTAAAGAAAATATTATATTATTTTAGATACTTTTACTTATCAAAAGTATTTTAAAAAATATAGAATTAATTTTTCACATATTTTATAATTTTTATTTGAATCTTATGATTCACGGTTTGTTGTAATTGATAATTTCAAAATTTATCAAAACAATTCACGATGTAAACCTTAATATGATAACCTTGTAGTAGACATATATCTCTCAATGATAGTATGTGTTTGATTTTCTTGAGGTTATTATGCTAGGAATCAAATCGGTTGATACCATGGTTTAAAATTTCGAGTTGTATCAGAGTTTCAATTTATGATTAGAACGATATAATTTCAATACCATATCATGCCGTGCCAATACGATTCTGGTCCTTTTTAAATATAAAATATTATTATAATATTTGATTACTATAAATACATACTATTAGGTTAAACTAATATTTTAAAATTTAAGATTGACTAAAAATTAATTTAGGATTAATTAAATTCTAGACATAATGATTAGGTTCAAGTAGGTTTAAATTATATTGAATTTAATTTATTTTAGTCAGTTTTAGTAGGAATTTTTCCCTCTGTATTTGAGGAAAGGAATAATAAAAAAATTAAAACAAATTATTTCATGTGTTTAAGGATGAATGAAATAAAAAAAGAAATTAAAATATGGGGAAGAAGGAGAAAGAATTAAGAGGGGGAAGAATTAACCAAAAAAATTAAAATTGAAAATAAACTCAACTACCTGGTAAAAATTAATTGTTAAAAAACATAAAGAAAAATTTTTTAAATTGAAAAAAAAAACTCAGCCCTGTCTGGTTGCCATGGTCTCACGTGAGGCCTTTGTGTGTTCATGGAGCTCGCGCGAGGCCTTCACGTAATCGTGGGACTTGTGTGTGGCCTCCGCACGGTCGTGTACCTGCAGCGAGGCATCCATGTGGCTCACGTGTGGCATCCTCGAGGCTGTGGAGCCTTGCACGGGGCATGTCAGTGCCAGCATCGTGCCAGTTGATAGACGAAATGATATGTTTCACTTATGCCGCTTGGTACGACATGAGATTTTAAACTATGACACATGAATTCTAATGTTAAATTAATATCATTAGAGGAGAGTCACTAGTTGGTTAGAGGGCATTCGCTAATTGATCTAGAGAAGTAGACAATGTTGGCTGGGAAATTTAATTATCTCATAATTACAATATTTGACATACACTTTACAATTAGTAAGGTTTTAAAAGGCGGTTCTAAGCGTAGAGGATTGAGCCATTAGCACATATCAAGCATGTAAGATAAACACAATTAGTTATGCAATTTTAAAGATATTTATATTGATAAAAATGATCAACAAATATTCATCCAATTCAATATACGTCAATCTACAATATAAAATATACAATACAACAATGTAGTATAACTAATATGTATATAATTATCAAAAATATTTTTCATTTTCAAAAGAATGATTGACTTAACATTTACCAGTTACATACTACCACATTTGAAACTTAATTTGTTAGTCTTTTTTAGTAAAGCAAGATATCACTAAAGTCCTCAAATGAGTTTTTGACCATCATACAAATTGAACTATATTTTTTCTTTTCACATCCTTGTCTCACATAATCATTCACCTAGCCCACTTGTTGGACTTCTTGAGTGCTCAAACTGTGAAAACAGTATATATTACATGTGCAATGCAATCCCTTGCCTCTATAGAAACTTGAAGATTAGTCAGGATCATTGGTAGACAACCATAAGAATCCAACAGCACACTAAGAATACTTCACAAGGTTTCTTGTTTCGATATCAAGGTCATCTTCAGATTGTAGGGTATGGTTCAGTCAAGTTCTCTCATAGATAGAGGCTTCACGTTACGCTATTGTGTTGTTTCTTCTGTAGAGGCAATGGAGTTGTACTAGTATAATTAAGCTACTTTGTACAACCACTAGTCCAGTGTTCTATGCGAGGATGCACCACAATGTATTGGAGACCTAATTATAAACACCATATATTCTAGAGGGTAATGTGTAAAGATATGATCCCCCCTAACTTGTGCCTTGTTGAACCAAATAGAAGTCCATGTCACAAGTTAAACAGTTTGATATTAGAAAATTACATGCTTGGTTATGTTATTCCCCATAGAAATCTTGTATTCCATGACCAACAGCCCTGTTCCCTCTATTATCAACGGCAAGTCTGTTTCTCCGTGACCTAAGTGATTAGAGTTTAAAAATCAAACTTGGAAAAAAAATATACATTGACTGATCCTTATACCCACATTTATGGCCCCGCCTAGAATCTTTCATTTACCTTTGCCCTTTGGTTCTTAATATCCTTGACCATATATTTGTGCTGCATCTCTTCTTGATAGAATTTATGTTTCTTGCCATTTAATATATGTTCGTTATCAACTGTATATTTCACAATATCTGATAATGCAAAACTTTTCCAAGTAGTGATCCAATTCATTGCTTTGGTTTACAGGCAAGCTAAAGAAGTAGTAAAGATATTGAAGAAACGTATTGCACATAAAAATTCCAAGGTCCAACTTCTTGCACTTACGGTAAGTTCATCAAACAGTTGGGTTTCAGTTATTATGATATCTTCTGGAACTATTCTTATTGGGTTTGCAGTTGGGTTTCAGTTATTATGATATCTGCTGGAGCTATTCTTATTGGGTTTTCAACATTGTTGATACAACCATGTTAATGAGTTGGTTAAGCTTATGCTTCTTTTCATCCTTGTATGCGGCATTTTAACCAGAATATTGTGACTGCATTTATCTTGTTTTCTAGAGCCACATTTTATTGGGCTTTCAACATTGTTGATGTATTATTGGAAAGATAAAATAAAGAATAATTATTCCTAGAATAGAGTAAAGAGCAACTATTCCTTATCAATTTAGAATAACTATAGTAATATATAAGTCATTTTTGCAACTATGATAATTTATGGGGAATATATCTATTCATATCAACCGATCACTCCATTAAGTTTTTCTATTTTCAATATTAATATATTAATTAATATAATTAAATTTAAAATAATTTTCACTTATTTTTTATTTTAATGTGTATCAAGATGAATTGATATAACTTCTACTCCTATAATCTTCTTTTATAGTTTTCATCCATTTGATTTGTTTACTTCCAAAAAACAAGAATATACCAGTTAGATAATCAATTAAATTAGAATTTTGGACAAATTAACTAAAGAAATAAAAATATTATTTGGATTCATGTTAGGACTTGCTAAAGCAGGCTGAGTCTCAACATGGTATGATATGTATTAACATGATTGACAGGTAACACAAAAAAGATTATCCATGTTGATTAGTATTGGAACATGGATAGATACATCTCAACCATGCAATCTAACATCATTTAAGATTTCAATTCATGGTTGAAAGAAAAATTGCTAAAACTGATCTCAAGGGGCATGTGAGGTGCTAAAGTAGGAGGATGCTCTACCTTCTCCACGCTAACCCATTGCTGGTCGAAGTGCTGCCCTGTAAAGGAGTAGTTGCAACTTTAAACTCAACATTGACGCGCCATTTTTTATTTCTCAGTTGGGATTCGCATGTAGTAGGATTGAGGGAAACACCAAGCGAAGGTTGGGTCACCACTGGATGTCTATGCCTCACCATATGGAAATAAATCGGGGGAGAGTGACAAACTCTTTGTGGAGGATTAGCATGGTTGCAGACACGGGAAGAAGTTGAGGTGCCTTTGCATTGCAGGTGGGCATATTTGGAGATGGGTATTGCATGTGGAGGAGGAGCTCTCAACCACAAAGGAGTTCCCACTTTAGTATGAAGTCCCATCAGCCTCCCTACATCCTTCAGTTCTTTTTTTTTTCCTCTCCTCTTTCTGTGTCTCTCTCTCATGACTGCCACTTCACATGGATTCCAAATCCCAAGTGCAAAAAACTGGTGTCATCTTTAGCCATTGTGCTTGTAGTAGATATGCCTTTGGTCAAAGTCTTAGTAGTACCATTCTAGAGAGTGATGCTGCATTCTCCTGCTTGCATACATGTTTCTCTATATCCTGTGTGTTCCTCCACATGATCTTGGTATTGCTGCTGCAAAGCAATTTCTCTTCCAGATCTTGCTTTGTGGTGTTCTTAATTTCTACTGCAATCATTTGTTTTCTTCAATATGTGATCTTTTTTTCTTTTTCCCTGTTAATGGAATGATCTGCACTGCCAGCTCCTCATATGTCCATGGGCAAGACAACCTCTGCACTCTTCTTCAGGGTTGCACAGTGAGGGAGTCCTTGGTCATTCTTCTTCCTTAAGCTTCCCCTTGTTCTTAGCCTCTTACCTTGACCTCCCAGGCCACTTCTTGCATTTTGACATTGCTTTGGATCCCTTTGTTCCTTCTTTAAGCACATCAACTTCTCCATTAAAGACCTAAAAACCACAAGGGGTAAAGCATTACGTTCTTAGTGTGGTACTTCTAGTGAAGGGTCATGTTGTGCTATCTGTCTCCTTGGGAAAAAATGTCTTTCTTATTTCACTACTAGCAAAGAGCCATACTATCTTATCCATCTTTTTCTCCAAGACCCTTGAGCTTTCCTTTTCCCTCAGGCCATTAGGCTCTATGGTATATGTTGTTTCAAGGAGATTCTCACTCAAGAGATTTGTTCTCAAGAAACCGTAGACAGAATCCCACTCAGGAGGCCACACTCTTGGTAAGGCATACATTTCAAGAAACCTTAGACCTATCTGCCAAGATAGAGAGACTTGGTTTTTTGCTGGGTTCTGTCATGATTGGTGTTGCTACCAGAGGGCAGCCTATGTTTCTGATGGCTCTTTAAATGACGTCACTAATCCAAGCATTATATGCTGGACGTAACATGTTAGAGCATATCATGATATTGACATGCACAAAGTGAAGTTGCTTGTGATGGAAATGACAGTGCATACCTTGTCAATGTTTGGCTTGTGGTTATTGGCGATCTCATATGACAACTAGGATAACAGGCTATCATGTTTAAGTATCCCTCTCCATGAAAAAAGGGTCTTTCTTAACTCTGGTAAAGAGTTTCTTTTGTCTGATTTAATATGAATCTGATATACCCTTGTTTTTCTTCTCTAAATTCCAACTAATTTGCTTTTTCTTCAGCTTTTAGAAACAATTGTTAAAAATTGTGGCGACATAGTGCACATGCATGTTGCTGAGAAGGATATATTGCATGAGATGGTCAAGATTGTCAAAAAGAAGGTTCTTGTTTCTCTCATTCAGATGCATCACTATTTTCTATACTTGCTGATAAGACTGAATCATGTTTCCTTGGTCTTTTTTCGTACAGCAATCTGATTTTCATGTTAAGGAAAAAGTACTCATATTAATAGATACATGGCAAGAAGCTTTTGGTGGTCCTCGAGCACGATATCCACAATATTTTGCAGCTTATCAGGAACTGTTGGTATGCTTATGTACTTTTTAAGCAGCCTTAAAGATAGCTGGTTGCTATTACAGATTTACAGATGTTTATCAAAAAATGTCTAAAGATGTGAACTAGTTAAAGTTTTTGTAAATGATGATCATGTTTGCCAATAATTTTCTTTTCTTTAACTTTTTATGCTCAGAGAGGTGGAGCTGTTTTCCCTCCAAGAACAGAAACGTCTCCACCTATCTTTACTCCTCCACAGACACAACCTCTGCGAACTTATCCGCCATCAATGCGAAGCCCTGGTTTTCAAACTGAACCACCTGAGTCTTCAGTTGCATCTGAATTTCCTGCTTTGAGGTACTTAATTATGTTCTCATAATTTTCTTGTGTTGTTGAGTATATATTCCTTGTTAGCTACTTTCTTTTTGTTTCCACTTTGATGGCTTACCTTTTCTAGTAGTACTGTGTCTATTCAAGGGAAAGGGCTATTCTAGGAAGCATGGGGCATCAACATTTAAGTTACAAGAAAGTATGGTTTGGGATGCCTTCGCCTGTAGGGGTTATGTTTAATACCTGTTATTGTAGACAAATTTTCAGTTCATTAGCATGAAATATACAATTTCCATTGTACTTTTTAAAAAAAGTTCTTCATTCACTCTTTATCTGTTGCACTTTCATTTTTTTTCCCAACACATTCATTTCTTATACATTTCAGCTTAAACTTTAGATTTTATTGGGTATGCCAGCTAATATGAAAATTTGAAAAGTACTGATGGTGGTATTAAGTAATAAAGATTGGGCTTTATGTTGGCGTTTACAGCCAACAGTACAAGTATAAACCTATGATCTTAACAGAGGTGAGATCATCACTCATATGAGACAAGAGGGGTATTTACCATTTTAGTTTCTCGAAATGCAAAGGATGGGCTCAGGGGTTAGGTGCCAAAAGTGATCCATCTTCACCACTTGGATTGCAATGAGAACTAGCAAAAGATTCTCATAGTTTTGTGGGCCAATCTTGTATTGATATCCGTGATAATTAGGAGAATATTAAACATAATAAGTTTACAGGAACAAAATGAGTTGGAGAGAAGTGATGAGAAGAAATATGCAATATATAGTCTTTAAATTTGTGTATATTGTGAAAGTTCAAAATAAAAATGGAATAGGTATTGATAAGGCGGTCAAGGACTAGCATTGGCATAATATATTGAAACACACTGATAATTCTCATGGTTCTTTTTTCCTGCTGGTCATCTCTTTATTCACTGTTTACCCCAGCAATTCCTGTTTTCTTGATGCCGATCTTCTTTGGTGATGACTCCTGCATGAGTGAGCTCCAAAATTGTTATCCTGCACTTTTCTACCCTTTAGGTTGAGCTATGGGATTAAGCCATGATAGAAGTCATTTATTCCAACTATATGACACAATCAGTACCTAGGAGAATATTAATTACACAAGTGTATGGTTGCAGATAGTTATAGCTTGTAGTGTTTCAATCATTAGACTTTTTTATTATTGTTTTTGATGTTGCTCAAGAGTGCTTTTATATCAAATTGATGCAACACTTGATCTAATTAAATTAGGATAAAATTGATGAAACACAAGATAATTATCTCACAGAGAAATTCTACAAAGAATTGAACAGGAAAAATACTCTTAAGCGCTTTTATAGCGTGATAATATGACTTGTTCTTTGTGAAATAATATCTTAGTTCATCCCTAATAAAACTCTAACAAAACTTTTGTAAAAACTCTAAACAACTTTTTCAAATTCTTTAAAAAAATCTTTTCTACTAAAAATATAAACAATTTAGATAGTTCTTAAACTTTAAATAAATTTAAATGAGATTTGAAAAGGGATTTTTCTCCAACCAAGGAGAACTTGACTCAGGCTAGATGTTAACACTTTTTCCCATTGTCAATTTCATGCAAAAAGTATAAATGACCTGACAAAGTTTGTTGAGCATGGTCTCTTGTTATGCTTTCTCTGGTGACCTTTTCAATGATTGATTTCTCCTTTATTTTTAGTCGCCCCTACCAATGAATAAGAAAGTGCATTAACTTTTGATAGCATGAAGATGATGCCCACATTTTCATAGTAATCTTTGGGTGTAAAAGTGAAAATATTGAGGATGAATACAACTAAATACAATCTTTAATAAAGCCAACATTTTAAGGAGGTTCAAATTTCTACCAGTAAATCTACACGTTCTTCAATTTTAAAATTGAATTAGTGTTTAAATAAATTGGCATTTAATTAGCTAGTGTAAATAAATGACATGTTAAATAAACTAGCATTATAATCAAATTTCATCTCAACGTAGCTTCAAAAGTATATGATATGAGATAAAATGGATTTATACTGCAAGGTGAGATTTATCATATTACTAGTTATTTTATAGTAATTATTATTTACTATAATGTTATTCCTAGTATCCACACACGTCTCTTGTAACTTATCATTGGAACTATTTGTAAGGTGGCTAGTAAATAAAGAAACTAAGACAATCTTTCAAGTGATGAATAACTCAACAAATACACATAATATAGGAGTTTTAATTGATTTTCCAATTTTAAAATTGACGTTGTCCATTCTTAATTCATGATGTGTTGGCTTCTGAACGATATATAACTTGTGAGCCCAGGTATGTTGATGATTTTTAAAGGGGTCAAATCAACACAAGTTCTTTTAAGGTTGCATTAGAGGGCCTTTTAAGGTCAAATTACTGGCAAATCTTTCTTTATTCAAGTTATTAGAGAAGTTCCTTAAAGTTAATTTATCATACATTTTTAGGGTAAAATTAACAAAGGTTCCAGCCCCCCCCCCCCCCCCCCCCCCCCCCCCCTTTTGACCAAACCAGATTTCAACCCTTTTATTTTAATTAGAAGTATTGTCTATTAAATTATGAAGGGACATATATTTTAATATTATTTTTTCATTTTATGTCAATATATGATGGTTTTTGTGTCTATCATGTGATGGGTTTTAAACATTTTGCTAAACTTCTGTACCGACTTCTACAGTTTATTGTTGGTAAAACGTGCTCATGTAGTGAAGGCCATCTTATAAGGATGAAAAGATTCCTAATGTCAACTAACGAATCTTTAAATTTTCTAGGGTCTCTCTTTTTTTCCATCAAAAGTAACATTGTCACGCTTAGGCTATATTGATTGTGATTCTCATTCTCATGGAAATATATTGGTTCTTCTCTACCAGCTTCTACAACTTTGTGGGGAATGATGATTATAAAGTAAAGCAATGTGATAAATAAAATACAATGCAGAAAGATACAATGAGTAACAGTGACAAAAACCAACATGTGAGTAAATAACAAACTATTGACATGAATGAAACTTTGTGTTTTTAAGAATAATATACGATCATACATAAACATTTATGAGAAAAACTAATTAAATGTAAGAAATATAAATTTACCAACTAGATAAACAAAAAAAAGGATTAATGAGATAATGTGAATTGAATTTGGCGATGAGGTTGCCACAAGTTTGAATCTCTAATCTAGCAAATTTTTTGTTGCAGTAGTGTTGTAGTGATTTGGATTGCTCTGCAAGATATTTTTGGAATATGGCTTGGACCAAATCCAAATAGTGTATGCCTCCACTTGAACTAATCTCATTCCCTCAATTTTCTACCAGATGCCTAGATCCCTTATTTTAATTGTACTGAACCTGTTCTATTAATTAGCAAATTGGACCAGATCTCTTCCTTCAATTAACGTGCCTACCACTTTTTCTTTTTATTTCCTGTGGATAGCTAGCTTCCTATGGATAGGATCCTTTCCTTGGTCAGGGAGGATTGCCGATGAAGATATGGTGTGGAGATGGTAGATGGGTGGATTGGTGATGAAGACATGGGAAAGAATTAATCAATAAAAGGATGACTATTTCACAGAAAAAAGATAAATTTATTCGCTGTTTAACTTGAATATAATATATCCTAACTCCTTTTATATATTGATGATAAGATTTATTCTTTTGTAAACTAATAACTTAGTTCCTCCTACGTAAACTGTAACAAACTTTTTCTAAACAAGCTCTTTGTTTTTACATCATACTAAAAATTTAAACAACTTTGAAATTAAAAAAAAAAAATTTGGATTTGAAAATCTCAGTTGCATTAGTTTCCTCTATTCACACTTTATATCCATAGTTTTTCATGCTATACTAGATTATTACTCACTTGAAGAGGAACATTTTGGCTCACATGTACTGATAATTCCATTCAATTTTGCATCTTCACTGAAATTCAGAATGTTGGTGGTATAGATGTTCTGGCTGAGATGTTAAATGCTTTAGATCCTAGAAAATCCATGGTTTTTCATGCTATACTAGATTACTACACACTTGAAGAGTAGCATTTTGGCATACATGTGCTGATAATTCCATTCAATTTTGCAGCCTCACTGAAATTCAGAATGCTGGTGGTATTGTAGATGTTCTTGCTGAGATGTTAAATGCTTTAGATCCTAGAAACAAAGAGGTATGGTTTGCTTTGAGACTTGATGCTGTTTCTTTTACTCATTCAAATATTACTTTTAATTTTGGCGTAGTTGTAGAATGTGAGAGCAATATTGTCATCAAGATCCTACCTAGTCATAGATCCTGAAATTTAACAGTGTTGTCACTGTTGTTGGTCATCAACCCATGTTTGCACAAACCATTTGAGGTTGGCTTATGGATCTGATGGCTTCACTAAGTTCGATACAAGATTGTAATACTAGTTAAAATTCAAATCATTCAAACATTTTTATTATTATATAAATTAGAGTTTTCTTTGGTCTCCCTCTCTCCTTTTACACCTTGATCACCTTGAATCCCTTGAATGTGGTTGTTTAGTTAATCAATTTTCTTTCATTTTATTATTTATTTGAGCTACATCTATCACTCTTGAATGATAGCTTGCATCAATCATAGCTTTCTCAAATCTGCTGTATTGAGTTTTACATATTTTCTAACACCACTTTAACCTTTTTAAGTATCGTATCTCTACTTAGATATTTTCGACAATACAATTCTAGAAGCTCCTCTCCAATTCAACTGCTCACTTCAATCCTCTCAACAATATTTTAGTCAATATCTTCTTGTTAAATAATATATCTAAGATAGTAAAAAATCTTACTCGCAACCATTTCATGCTTATCCATCTCAACAGTTACATCAATTCTTTCTTATAATTGAAAAGAAACTTATATAATCTCAAGTCTGCTTATTTTGGATATAATTGGTGAGGTTTATCTAGTACCACTATTACAAATAAACATTTCTTGGAAATCATATTTAGCATTAACATATCTATTAATTTCCAATATTTAGATTATTATCACATATTCTAATATCATAAAACATAATTTAAAATTTCTACAGTGAATATATATACAACATAATATAGTCGATAAGTATTGCAAGTAATAACCTTTTATAAGATTGGCATGAAAAATTAAGGTCTTTATTCAGAAAGGGTTCAAAATTCCTTAGATGATATGACACGAAAAATTAAGGTCTATTTTAACAAATGCCAAACTTTAAAATGTTTATTTTAATACAACTCTATTCCAATATTTGATTAAGTCAAGTTTGTCATGCTTGAGATTCTACCTAGGAATTGGTGGGGAGGCATAGGAATGAGTCATGAGTTTGAAAGATTTCAACCCAAGTTAGACCCTACTTGTAGTTTGGACCATTGAGGCCAATTTGGGTTGGAGGATCTTAAGAATCTAAGAGCTAGATTGTCTGCAAGTTTTATTTTTATATCTTGGTCCAATGTCCACTTTGAAGGGAATAAAAAAACTAAAACTGATTTCCCACTTTTGAAGGGAGTTTTGTTTATAGATTCTCTTAGTTGCATTCTCTGGAGTTAGAAGTTCATGTCTCAGATTGAGTTGATAACAATACATTTTTACCTTTAGAAATCCATTTATGATAAACACTACCTGTACAAAATTTGTATTTAATGTTGAATTTTCTTAACCAGAATGATTTTATATGCAGGGGCTTAAACAAGAGGTAATTACTGACCTTGTCAGTCAATGCCGCACCTATAGACAGAGAGTTGTCCATCTTGTTAACACAACATCGTAAGTCCTCTGCTTCTTTCATTTTATATGAAATTCTTAAAAGATTCAGTCTAGTGAAGTTATGTAGTAGTTCATCTTCTTGTGCAAAAGTGATGATCTATATGGCTAAGAAGTTTTCTATTTGTATCTACACCACTATTTATAGTTAAAAATAACTTTGTGCATTCGATTCACATTATCTGTACTTCTTGTATCATTCTTCTTTTCTTTGCTTGCCTCGCTTTATTTTTTCAACTCTCTATTATGTTTCTTGATGATGGCATATTAAAGTTGAATGTTCTGTTACTTACATCTTCTGTCTGATGTCACATTTAAAATTTTATTTTGTAAGTTGCCTGGTTTTGCTCATCACTTGTCATGAGTGAGTTTTTTTTTTTTTTTGCATAATCCATGTCTTGCTTTATTACAGAGACGAGGAGCTACTTAGCCAAGGACTTGCTTTGAATGATAATTTACAGAAAGTACTAGCAAAGCATGATGCTATAGCTGCTGGAATTGCAGTTCCTGTTGAGAAACAGCAAAAATCTCTCCAGACACTTATAGATGCTAATGTTTCTTCATCTAGCAAAGTTTCAGTCCAAAGGTAAGAACCTTTTTATTTCTGTAGGTGGTAGTTGCTACTCTTGAAGCCATGCCCATGTTATAATAATTTTGAATTCTTGATACAAAAATTTTAGGTTAGCTGTTGCTTACAATAGTTCCTGCAAGAATTTGCTTCATCTGAAATCTTTAAGTATAGTTTGAAGATTCTTGCTCTCCTCAAAGCTTAATAAATTCAACACACCAAAATTAGCAGATCATGTTAATGAAAGATTTGAATAGCTTCCATAGAAACCTTAGTAATTTTTGGCTTACACCTATAATACTAATGATAATTTGATGCTCTTTTTTATTTCTATTTGATTTTTGACATTCTGGGATAGGTTGTCAGCTACAAGCACAAGTGCAAATAACCAACCTCCTCTACAGAAATTATCGCTGCCCACACCACCTCAACCTGATGGTCCAAAATCTTCTTCAGTTAAATTAGATCCAAATATGGACCTTCTTAGTGGTGACAACTATAATAAACCTGCAAAGGACGATCTACTAGCTCTAGTTCCTGTAGACCAACCTGCTACAAATTCTGCTTCAGACCAGAACATTTTAGCTCTTGCAGACATGTTTCCTCCAACCAACATTAACAGTAGCACACCTCCAACCAACTCATTTGATTCAAATTCTGCATTCCCACCACAACAGATATATCCTGCTGGGTCCGGGTCCAATCTTCAAATGCAACTCCAGCAAACATCACAATCACATGCAGCGCCCTTTGGTAATGGAAGTATTCCAAACTCAGTGGCATCCCAATTTGAACAGACAAGCTATAACAATGGGGTACAGCTAAACCAGGCAACAAATGCATGGAATGGTCAACTTACTCCAGCACACAATCCACAGCAGCAAACCCTGGGCCATGGTAATATCATTTTTAATCCTTCTTTCTACCTGTTCTTTGTTTCTATTTAGCACTTTTTTTTATTAATTTGATTCTTGCTCTCTTTTCTTTCCATTCATTGTGTTTGTCTCTGGACAGCTATCTGTAATAGAGTAAGGATGAATTGCTAAAATGGCAAAATTCACTTGCTTTCTTGCAGTGTTTACATAGCATAAGGTCTTTGCTTTCCTTATGAATTGTTTAATGAGTAGAAGTATGACAAGTTTTGTGTCTGTTGAATATTACTTTCATCCTCTATTCATCTTATCTTAGACAATACAATTGTATTTATGTATGATGTACACATGGGCATACCTCCATGCTCATGTGGCTTCTTATGAAAATGTGAATATATATCATTATATTTCTGGAGGGGCTAGCGCACACTCATCTCACTTTATCTCAATTTTTTGTTTTTTTTTCTCAATTAATTAAATTCTCAATGCTTATGCGCCAAGTGTCTGTATGAGTATGCATACATGTCTTATTAGGCATTAACTTTAGGACTAGACATCCATGTGCATGGCTAACGTGAGGTACCAAATCAGGATTCCTAGATGATACTTAATGCTATGAAAGAATGTTGTGGAGAATTTCCAACTGTTCTGAAAATGAATTATTTATCATAGTTATAAACATTATAGACACAATTAACAGAAACATTTCCTTGGAAAGTTGTACCTACACTTATTTGCTCGGATAGTTAGATGGTTGTTCTTTCATTCTATTGCAGTCGCAACTGAACAAGACGAGGCTTTTCCCCCACCGCCCTGGGAAGCACAACCATTGCAGAATGAAATAGCTAGCTTGAAGCCTCAACCACTGCAAGCTGAACAACTTGGAGCTGTACAACCTCAACCCACTCCAGGTGGACAGCTGGAGGGAATGCATCCACAGCATATGTTGGGCGTCCAGCTTACTGGGGGTTTACAACCTCAATTTGGGTCAAGCAGTCAATTTCCAGGCATCTATCCTCCAATGCAGAACAGTCAGGTGATGCCTATGTATCCGCAACAAATGCTAGGAGGTTATGTAGGTACGAGTCAACAGACAATGCAAGGGTTTCAGCCAACAGGATATGGATATGGCCAGCAACCTGAAGCTCAGTACTATGATCCATCGAGATCTGCTTATGCTTATTCGAGTTCGAATGAACTCCCACAGAGAATGTATGGGCTCTCTATGCAGGATAGTAACTCTTACTCAAGCATGACTTCTTCCTACCAGATGCCTTTATCCTCCCCCTCATATGTGCACAAATCGAACAAACCATCGAAGTCACAGGATAATCTTTTCAGTGATCTTGTTAGTATGGCCAAAACAAAGCAAAATAAACCTACTGCTAGTAAAAGTTGATAGCTTGTGAAACATACGGATATATAATTTTTCTTTTACGAATTGTTCCAGTTATGGCGTCTCTCTTTCAATGTATTTTCCCGTCTCCACATTTGTAAGATCTCTTTTACTAGCAATGATATGTATATTTGTATTTTCATGGTAAAAGAGTCGAGGTTGATTAGAAAGATATTAGAACTGATTGCTTTCACATCTGATTTGTTGAAGTTTCTGAGCTTGACGGCTAGATTGAGTGTAACGCTGGAACTAGCTTCTGAAAAAGTATAGTGTTTGCTTGGTTCAAGTTACCATTGTGGTTTAACTTGCAAGTCAAGGGTGATTAGAAAGATTTCTAATTACCTATTGATTTCACATCTGAATTGTTCAAATTTCCGAGCTTGAAGGCAAGTCTAAATTGAGTTCAAGTATAGTGCTTGCTTGTTTCAATGTACCATTGTATCTAGATTTTCAGAAAAAAGATTCGTAAAGATTCATGATAATATTATTTATTTGAGCATCTTCACTATTCCATTAGTTAGTAGACATTTTTCTTTGCATATAAATTGTTAAGTACTTTTTCATCCAAAGTTTTTGATAGACTAAAATATTTTATTTTGAGTTTAGAATATTTTTTTCAATGTAAATTTCATTTTTTTTTCAAATTCAATAATACTTTCAATTTGTCTAAAATAATAAACTTTTAGTTTTCTAAAAAGAGAATATTGCAGAATCAATTGTTTTGAATAAATAAAAAAATAGATAAGAGAAAGAATTTAAAAGTTAGAATTGCTAATATGATGTGGAGCATTTTGGGTAATTCAAGTGGGAAAAGAAAGGAGTTCGATTTAAAAAGTTAGAATGTGAGGACGTTTTTGGGAATTTTGTCAAGGCGTCCTGGAAATTTGCCTTAAAGATAGATATGGCCGTTGATTCGTGTGTGTGTCTATTATGTCGTTGATTGAGAAGAGGATGATGGCTATGCCTATGGGCCGGTGATTGAGTTTCCGAATTCCGAAGTTGCCCTGCGCTGCGGATTAATCTCGAGTCAAGTTCGTCCCGCGAGGAATTTTTTGCCCCCATCCCATTCTTGTTTGATTCTAGGTACGATTGCCTCCTTATACTTCGTTTATCCTCTAATAGGTTACATAGTTCATGGAATCTCTTCTATTATTCCTTTTGGATCTCATTTTAGCGTTTCTTTTCGCCGTTAATGGAATCACTCCTGATATTGGATGCTTCAATCTCATTAAAGTTTAGACTTTTTTATGCTTGAAGACCAAAGCAGATGTTTTGGATATTACTTCTTTAAAGTTGTTTTTTCACAGTCAGATTTGTGGAAATATTTTGCTTAATCAATCTTATTAGGTTCTTTAAGAACAAGATTTTTATTTATTTACTTTTTTGAGTAATAAGTCTGAACGCAAGACTTATAATTTTCGTCAGGAGACATGCTGATTTTAGCTATATATATTATGTATCCTTCCATTCTTGTTGGATCATAAATAGCTACAGTGTTGTGGTTCTTTGCCATTAATTTTGATTCACAAAATAATATGGATCATGGAGAAAGCTTTAACCATGCTTGATTCCTTCTCCTTGCTTTATACTTGCAGTGGCATTTCTTTGTAAATGAAGTTGCACTTGTATCTGATTGGTTAATAAATTTATCAGTCGAACCCAAAGTTATTCAATGTAGGGGATTGTAATGGGCTAGAGCAGGATGTCTTTTTTTTCCGATTATTTCCACTGCACCACTAGTTGGGATCGTCTAGATGAATCTCATCCTATCATTGAGAATTTGAGATCTATAAAATGTTGTAGAGATAGTAATACTACTATCATTTATTCATTTATTTATGTCTAGTTTTATTTGGTCTCTTGTGCTCTTTCTACCACTTACAATTTTTGCATAATTTATTTATCATTTAACTATTATGTCTAGCCGACCACACTTAGTGGGATAAAGGTTTGGTTGTTGTTGTATTTAACTATTAAGTCTGTTAATTAATCGACTTTAATACACCCATCTTAACTTATGTTCTAATGTTTTCTCTGTATCTTCTCAAAAATGCTGATATCTCGTATAATAGTTCATACATCCATTGTAAGAGTATGTTACTGCCTAATGATGCTCATAAGAAGAAGAGGGGATAGTTAAAACGTGATGTCATTTTACATTGCATTTTCTTTGTTAAATACATGTTATCACTGAAGCAAAACAAGAAACTACTCATAATCTGTTATAACATTTATAACCAGCCCAGAAATCATCTACCTGGAGCAATAGGAAATTACCTTCACGTGATTAAATAGGAAATACCAAGATTGCTAATAGAGGACACAAGAATAAAGGGCTACATATAAATATATTGGTAACAACATTACTAATGGTCACATTACTCCTTAGTTCCTCCTTCGCAAGTTGGGGTCCTTAATTCTCCTATCTTGTTCCAAAGGGAGAAAGATTGTTCTCCTCTTTGAGGATGTTGTCAAGCCACACCTTATATCCAGATCTACTTCTGAACATGTACTTGATCCCTCTTAGCCCACTTCACAAACTTAGCACACTGCCTCTTTAATATGAGATTGTGTATCACCAGCTGGAGAAGAGGAGGTATAGTAAATTCAAATTTTTAATGAATCCATGCATACATACAAGCTCAAATTCAAGGGTGTAATAAGTGCCTGTGTGTAATGATTAGTGTTGCAATCACAATAGAAATAAAATACAAAAGAAAATAGCATACGCCAACTAAATATCTAATGTGGTTTAGAGCCTTACTCCTACTCTACAACCTACGTTGATTTTTGCAAATCCATTATCACCACCTACTGCCTTATAAAATGAGTCAATGGGGTAACTTTCTAATAAGTTTGCAACCTCTAAAGATAACACCTTGACCTAAATAATGGTATTTTGCACACTCTCTCTGAGCTTGCAACCAAGATTTCTTTTAATGAAGAATTTCACTTTTTTCCTAAAGATGGAATTGAGAGACTAGAAAAGAAAAGAGGTAAACTACCAAGTGCTTGAGATGTTGAAGCCTTTAACCTTGGTTCAGACTTTCGGATTCCTTTGGGTACTTGATCTTCATGAGTATCGGAGTTTTAGATACTTTTTCAGGAGTTCATAGTGCCTAAAAGATTTCCAAGAGCTTATATTCCCTTGACTCCAACCTTCAATTCAGAAGGATGAAAGTAAGATCTTCAGTCAACTGACTTTAGCCTTCAAATGACCCATCATACTATTTGGTCGATTAACATTAAAATCCCAACACTATACTATTTAGTTGACTAAAATGACCATCCAGTTGATTGTACCACTATTAGTTGAATTGCCTTGAACAAATCATTCTGTTTGCATGTTAATTGATTTAAATCCCTATTTTAGTTTATTTAAATCTTCTTTTATAGAATCATGAACTTTTGTGTCCAGTTATAGTGACCCCTACAACTTGTAATTTACTGTTTACTTATTTTTTTAGTTGCATCAATTTATTTGTTATGAAATCCTTTGCATTTTGTAGAACATACTCCAATACGATACTGTTCGGTCCCAGCATATTCATCAGCAAGAATGATGCAGGTTAGGTCAAAAATCTTATATGTTCATTTTGTTTCCATTCTGCTGCTGCTGAATCTCTGGCTAGGCTCAAATGTACTCTAGAAAATCACATAATTAAACATATAAAATTTTCTATGAAAACAAAGTTAGTGCTCAATGGGGACATTGTAGAGAACCTGATTACTTTTATTCTCTTTACATAGAGGGGTAAAGTTAAAAACTATGTGGTCTTGAAATGTCATAGGTCAGTTTAATCAGTGACATACCATTTAGATTATGCATGCCATGGTTGTCAAAATGTAATGCATCTGACGGATTAGAATTTATGCATTGCATTAGATTGTTAGGATTGGCCAATCACAATTGAAAAGAAAAATTCAAAAACAAAGAATAAATAAATAAATAAATTATATTTGTTTTATAATTCATAATTGTTCTTATTATCAATAAGTTTGATATTTATCTCAGATTAATGATAAATGTATTAGCTCTATGACTATTTTCCTTAACATATTATTATTCTTATTATATTTCAGTAGCAATAATCAATATAGATGAACAAATATTTTTATTTAAAAATTAATTTGGTATGCAATTTAATTTTTTTAATTATAATGTGATATTTATTTTAAAGACAATTTAGATAAATAAATAATAGAATATTCGAAGATATCAATTTGTACGTTTAATTTGATAAAATTGATGTAATTACTAATATTATTCATTCCAAGATTAGGTAATTAAAATTTAATTAGTATTATTATTATTTCTAATTAATCCAATATTAACCAATGATACAATTATCTTGAATATTAATCAAATATATTTTAGTGATTCTCATTTAATGATCACAATTAGCAAATAATTAATATATAATTACTGATTACTTAATATACATATAATAGTAACAAATTACTCATTCACATAGCCAGCTTGTTTGGTCCTTAATCTTAATATCTTATGTCTTTCACAATTAACCTCACCTTACACTATCTCATCAAATAATCTTTTATTACTTCCTAATTAAAAACATATTACTCATACAACAGATGCAGTATATTAATAATTCATTAAGCACTTACGTGCACCCAACCAGCCACCCAGGTTAGCAAATACTAAAGTGCATTTCCAAATAAGTACATTACTTATGCTAGCACCAATTAGTATATAATTAATATATAATTACTGATTACTCAAGATACATAATAATAGTGACAAATTACTAATTCACATAGTTGGCTTGTTAGGTCCTTCATCTTATGCTTTGCATAATTAACCTTTACATTATTTTTATCAAATAAACTATTATTACTACCTAATTTAATACATATACTCATACAATACTTGCAGTATACTAAACATTCTTTAGGTACCTTGGTGCAACCAATTAGCAACCCAGGTTAGTACATACAAAAGTTGCATTACCAAATTACTACATTACTTAAGCTAGCATACTAACTAGTTAACTGTAATTTATTACTTTACATGCACCTAAGACCCACATGTTTTGTTGCTTCTTCCTGAACTGAAAGAGGGGATGATTTGATCCTTTCAAACACCAATTGGTGGCAACGACTATGCAGTCCTGCTCAACTTCTCCTCACGTAGTTGCATGGAGCTCAGTTCTGGCTTTGACAAGTCGCACGGTGTCTTTACACAGTGGATCCCATTGATGATGATCCTCATGTCATAGCAGTCTTCCTCTTTGGCATGTTCATCTTTTCCTCGTTACCGAGTCTAGGTCTCATTGAATATGTTGGCTCGATCTTATCTCAGTGAAAAATTGGCAGATTTTCACAAATAATTACTGATTCTTTTTTATTATCTCTCAATTTCAGTGATTTCATTTGAGAAATTAGCAACTTCCAAAAGTTTAATATACAAATAATTACTTATTCTTCTTTATTATCTCTCAATTTCGGTGATTTCCTTTGAGAAATTAGCAACTTCCAAAGGTTTAATTAATGTTTGACGATCCTCCAGTAATCTCCTAATCAGCACATACCCAAGATGTTTGACAAAATTGGGTTGGCGACTTCAGATACCGTTCCAGCCTTTAGCCAATCTGTACCACAGTTAGCTGAGTTTAACAACCATGCCATATTACTGGTTCACTGTTTGACAATTGTCTAGTTGTTTTTTCCTTATCTGACTGGTGATTGTGCATGCGAGTTGTTATATTTTTTACCTAACCCAAAGCATATACCTGCTATTTCTTGATCAAGAGGAATAACACCTTTCAATATACTAATCAAGCATAAATTATCAATTATTTGCAGGCATCAAGAGCTAGACTTTTTAAGGAATACAAGGAAGTGCAACGAGAGAAAGGGGTAGACCCAGATATTCAGTTAATATGTGATGATTCAAACATATTTAAGTGGACTGCTCTTATAAAGGTAAAGTGTAATTGAAGCAAGGATACTATTTTATAATCTTTGATTGCCTGACTTTTTCTGCATTAGGGGCCTTCAGAAACACCATATGAAGGTGGTGTTTTTCAGCTTGCATTTGCTATTCCAGAACAATATCCTCTATTACCTCCACAAGTTCGTTTCCTTACCAAAATTTTTCATCCAAATGTCCATTTCAAGGTAGCTTCTTGTTTCCTCAAGTTTTTGTTATTTTTCATTTCAAGATTTTTATGTATTGCTTATCAATTCAGAATAGTGGATTCTAGACATGCTGATATGTTTGGAAAGTGTGTCAGTTAACTCTATAAAATTGTAACATCTCAATGAATGCGTTATTATGGACAAAAATTTTATGGTGAGTTGAACAATGGATTGTAGCTTCACTAGGGATTCCAGAAAGCTTTGGAAATTTGATGGTGAAATAGAAGCCCATTGAGACTGACAATTTGATTACATGATGTGGAGACTTAATGTTGAAAATATCACTAATATTTCATCATGAGGTGCTTGATATATTGATTATTCTTAACATTGATTGGTGTGAACCACTTTACATAAAAGCAAGCTCAAGTTATTAGAACCACTGCACTTGTCCATGTGAGGCCAATGATCATGGAGCATTTCAGCTTCAGTAATTGTCATGATGCCCATCATGACTATATATTTGACACAGGGCTTGAACTTAGAGATTTGATACCATGTTATCAATAATTGGCTGACCATTTATTCTAAAAGATTGATATTAGGAAATAGACCAATTATATTTAATGGATCATCACATTTGCCCATGTGGGACCAATGAAAGTGGAGTCTTCTAGCTTCAATAAGTTCCCTCTCACCCATCATGATCTAGAGGTATGCTTTTGTTTTTACGATAGCTAGAATTCAAAGCTCAAACCCCCTGTTCCAATACCATATTAGCATTGATTGACTAACACTCATTTAAAAGCATGAGTTATTAGGAAATACCAATTTATATTTATATAATAACCATCTGTTTCAGATTAGGAATAAGAATCAAATTACAATTTTTAAATTCTGGTTTTGAGTTGTTTGGTAATTATTCTATTTTCATTTGTTATCTTTTAATTTGGTAGCCATTCTATGGAATAATTTGTATTAACCACTTTACATAATTATTTCCTAGTTTTTGTTAGTATCAAGTCTATGAAAGTGTCTTTGTTTTGTTTAATAGTTATTGTAATTGTGGCTTAAATTATGATGACACATTAATTTAATATCAAAGTATTCTTGTGTCATGTCAATTTGGTTTCAGAGCATTCTTTTGCTACATCAATTTGATAATGGAGAATGTTGTTGTGCTATATCATCACCGCACCTTCCATGTGGAACCGATGGGCATGGAGCCTCTTAGCCTCAACAATTATTAAGGCTTTGTTTTCTATAGGGGGTGGGAACTAGTGAAAATAAAAATAAGGAAGAAGAGAAATAAGAGTGATTCCCTTATATAGTTTTAGGAAATATTTTCCATCATTTCTTTGGAGGATTAATAGGAGCATAAATCATTCCTTTTCATTTATAAATTCAAAATCTATAAATAAGAAAAGTATTAAATATTAGGTGAAAAGATAAATACAAGAAAAAGTATATTTTTGTTTTTTTTATGATCAGTTGGATCCGGCTCGTTTGCTCCCACCTAAAACAAAATGAGAGAACATTTTTTTCCTTCCCTTAAATTCTTTCCCAATAAACAGGGAGATTTGGAATATATGTTCTCTACTTTCTCTTCAGTCCTTTTCTCTACAATGTTGTTGATGTAGGAAAAGCAGACTATATGTTTTGTTTGCCTGAACTTTTTCTATAATTCAGAAATAGGATGTACACTCATAACCTGTTGTTCCCATTTTGTTGGTAAAGCTTGCACATGGATTTTCTACATTTTATTATAGTATATATGCTTGTAAGGTAATTATCCATGGATGATTTTGATATGCTTGGTCAGCTTCCTGATAGATGGAGTGCTATTGACACTATTCTTGCTCTTATTTTGCCACATGTTCTTTTGATGAATTTATATTTCAATTTCCAGCTACTTATTTGATATGCAATTTTCATACTGAAAAACTAAAATTGATCATTATATATTTTTTTAAATTGCATATATCTCTATAGAGGTAATAGGTAGAATTGGTCCCTGTTAATGAAAACCTCAAGTTCTAGCTCCTTTATTTGAAAAACAATCCAGGCCCCTCCTAATACATTATACAAAAGTACCGCTTTCATTAAAAAAATTTGTTTTTCATGCTATTTGGTGGAACATTTCTATTAAAATTTTGATTGTTTTGACAATTTATGTTCTTATTTTATGTAACCATATTTTAAGTATGTTTCTTTGCATTGGTAATTTTGGCATAATTTTGAAGAAAGTTTCGTGAAATAACTTTATCTACAAAATTTATTAAGTTTACATTCTTGATAATGTGTCCTTGTAGTGCATTGGTATCATTTTGGTTAATTTTGGCATGATTTTGATACAAAATGCTCTTTATCAAGCTATTTAGTAAAGTATTTTGATGGTAAGAGGAGGGCTGATGTAGCACCAAGATAAAAAAAAATGAAGAGAGCTCAAAATTTTATTGAACTACAAGATAATATAACAAGAGTGATTGAGATCCTTTTTATAGACCCATGATAGCCTATGAAGTAACCCTTTTCTAAAAAAATATATGTAAAAAATTTTACACTTATTAGAATGAAGACAAAATATATAAAATTTAAATTTAGTAGTAATAAACGTAGCAAGATAATTGTTAAGATAGGAGATGATGAGTTACCTAAAAATTTTAAGTATCTAAGATGGTTTTTGCAAAAGGAGAGAGAGGTAGATAGAGATATTTTACATAGAATACAAATAAGATGGTTGAAATGAAGTCAGGTGTTAAGATCCTTTGTGATTGTAAGTACTTCTAAAACTTAAAAGGAAGTTTTACAAAATAGTGGT
>NC_133865.1:2821431-2840051 GCF_044706935.1 Curcuma longa | reverse complement strand
TAGCATCTCTCTTTTCTATAATTTTTCATATAATTTCTCTTGGGACTCTATCATAATTTTTTCTAGGTTGATGAATATCATATGTAAGTCTTACTTTTGTTCCCAATATTTTTTAATTAATATTTGAGAAGATGTATAATTTCTATTATTGACCTTCCAAATATAAATCTAAAATGATTTTCGATCATTATGGTCTCTTTCCTTAGTTTTTTTCTATTACTGTTTCTCAAAGTGCCTACCCTCTATTGATCAGGTTTTTTTTTAGTTTTCAATATCAGGTTGAATAACTTTGTAAGCCATTTGATCCGATTCGAGATCAAGGGATGGGATGTCTCAGCAAAATAACCATGGTAAAATACTTTTTATTAGTTGAATACAAATCCGATGAACCTCCAAAGGGGTTGGGTTTCCACAGTAGTTGGGCTTCCAAAGGAGTCGAACATCCAAAGGAGTCCGCTTTCAATTGTCGAGTAAGGAGATCTTCGAACAGAGGTATGAGGAGACTTGAAGGAAACATTAGGAGGATCATTGAGTCAGGACTCAGCTTGGTCACTCCGACACTCAAGTCAGATTTCAAAGACAAGGTGGAGAGAACAGAGAAAATGATAAGTAGAAAGTAATAAACAAAATAAATTACTTGCCTTGATGTTGTAACCTATTACCTTTAAATAGAAAGTGAAAGGGTGGCCTTAGTTCACAAAGAGCATACCTCTTCCTTTTCTTATGGAGAGACACCTCTCTTGGTGATTGGTGCCTTAACTGCCTTATCCCTTGATGATTGGTGCTTCAATAATCATCAAATCGAATCTTAATTTAGATGGACTACATTCAAATGTAACTCAAACTGAATTGACTTGAGCTCTTCTTTTGGGGCTAATTTGATCCAAGTTCCATTTAACTCGAACCTAAACTTATCTTGACTTGACCCAAGCTTGTCTTGATCAGACTGAGCTCGTCTTGACTTTGACCTCCATCTCACTATGACTATTGACTTGACTATGCTACATGGGGATAGTTATCTCCACCACATCACAAATCTCCCTACCAAGTATAGTCGAAGCAGGTGAGAGTCCGACTGACTAGACTGTTGTGCTAAGGTAGCTTGGTTTGCAAGGGAATGATAGTAGGGTCCACGTGGCTGAAACACCAAGGCGGCTAAGGTGGAGCACCTCGAGATAAAGATGGAAGGAAGAGCTTCAATTTATATTCAAAATGGAGTCAATGAGATCTAACTTGGACACCGAGTGCCTATGTACTTGATATTTGAGTGCTTGAGTCAATATTTGACAATTAACAATCCGCACCTAAGCACTCGGGGTGCTCGGGCTATCGTAGTACTCAAGCTGCAGCAGTGCTCAAGATGCTACAACAATCCGCACCCAAGAGCTCGGGGTGCTTGGGCCATCGTAGTACTCAAGCTGCAGCAGTGTTCAAGATGCTACAATGCTCAGGTGGTTGGGCTATCAAACCTCAGCTTTCGAGGACTCAGGCACTTAGAGTCAAAGTGCTCGGACGATGAGTGTTCGGGCGATGAGTGTTCTTAGTGAATGAAGTGGTGTTCAACAGCGTAACCTGAGTGCTTAGCTCGGGTGTTTGGTAATATTTTATGGAAAGAGGAGTGGGCCCCACTTTGGAGAGATGCTCGACATTAATGCATGGTTTTTGGAGAGAGTGCATCCCGAGGGCCCACCTTGATGGCTGTCATGACACTTAGTAATGTGTGTGTGTGTGTGAGAGAGAGAGAGAGACACATACTGTGCTTTAGGATGGTGCTTAGGAATGCTCATCACCCACTTGGGATCGGGCATTTCGGTAGTCAAAATGGTGCTTGGGTGGACAGTGAGCTCGAGAGCTACTCACTCAGGCAACTATTGGATGCTTGCAATCCACTCAGACTTAAGAAATCATTTGATGCTCACAACCCACTTGGCCTCGGGCTTGGAAAGTCGCTTGGCACCACAAGCCACTTGGGCTTGGCTAGACGGGAAGATCATTTGGTGCCCATCATTCCACTTGACTCGTGATAGGTATGCTTCTTTATTATTGCAAAAGGAATTAGAATATGAAAACAACGACTCTGCTCGATGTAGAGGAGATAGCAAGCAGCGATATTGTTTTGAACAAAGGAATGTTGGAGGCGGCCTCATGCCAGATGGAGAAAAATTTAGAGTGTGTTAGATAGAGGACTTTGTTGAAAGACTTAATCCTGTTGATGCAGTTTTGTCCCGATTGTTGTTTTGATGTTGACACAGATTTAAGTTCAGTTTAATTGGATAAGAATTAAGTTCAATATATTCAGATTGATCAATGACGGATTGAGTCAGAGAGGGCTCGGTAGCTTGTTCTCTGGACCGGAATGAGATCGGAGAGGGCTCGGTAGCTCGTTCTCTTCTCCGGATTAAGTCAGAGAGGGCTCGGTAGCTCGTTCTCTGGACCGGATTGAGTCGGAGAGGGCTCGGTAGCTCGTTCTCCGGATTAGGTCAGAGAGGGATCGATAGCTCGTTCTCTGGACCGGTTTGAGTCGGAGAGGGCTCGGTAGCTCGTTCTCCGGACTAGGTCAGAGAGGGCTCGGTAGCTCGTTCTCTGGATCGGATGGAGTCGGAGAGGGCTCGGTAGCTCGTTCTCCGGACTAGGTCAGAGAGGGCTCGGTAGCTCGTTCCCTGTACCGGACTATGGTCGGAGAAGGCATGGTAGCCTGTCTTCGGAGCTTGTTCTCTGATTACATAATCCAATGCGGTTGGCTCAGGTGAGACCCAAGTTAACCTGATCAAGTCTTGATTTAGGGTTTAATGTTTAGCTTGGTTTAATCGATCAGTGAATCGATTAACCAAGGGTAAGTTGGTTAATCGATCTGGTGATCGATCAAAGAGCTTTAATCGATCTGGTGATCGATTACAGAGCATTCTGTGAGACCCGAGTTAGTTTGTTAATCGATCTGATGATCGATTACAGAGCATTCTGTGAGACCCGAGTTAGTTTGTTAATCGATCTGATGATCGATTACAGAGCATTCTCTAAGAATTCGCAAAACCCACAGAACGTACCATAATCGATTGGGCAATCGATTATGGTGAACTGTAATCGATCACCTGATCGATTACCATGCCTTAATCGATCAGGTGATCGATTAAGGGCGTGGGTAATCGACTGGTTGATCGATTACACAGTTTACAGAGGAGAGAATTACGACGTTTAATCGATTGTTTGATCGATTAAGGTATTTCTGATCGTGTTCAGGTTTCTGCTCTGATTTCTATTGCTTCTGATATTGCTGTGCTAATCTTTTTGATCTTTGCAGATGGAGTTTGAATTTGATGGAGAACAAGAAGAGTCAAGGGATTGCTTTCTTTGTTCAGGGTTTGTCGAGTTTTGGTTTTACCTTGTTTTCAAGTAAAAGACAACAACGGCGCTCTGAGCTGCACAGGAGAATGATCAGGGTGATAAGTGAGGGGCTGTGAGAGGAGCGTGGAGCTGGTAAGCTCAGGTGGCTTAGCATGGCTCAGTGCAGTGGACTCAGAGAACATTGAACAAGAAGGAGGTTAAAAGGAAGGGAGGAGGAGAAGAGAAGACTCTCTTGAACCCTAACGAATTGCTGTCTACGTGCTTGTGCTTGGGTGTTCTTCGCCTGCTCAGTGCTCTTCCTTGAAGTTTTCTCCTGAGGTGGTGCAAGGTGTGGTGTCTTGCTCTCGGGAAGGTCTCTTGAGGTTGTTGATTCATTGATTGAGGCTGTACTGTAAGTTCCTTGTTTTTATTTGCCTCAATCTTGATTTCCTTCTATAATCTCTATACTTAACATCTATTCTTGAGATTGGCTGTGGAGAGGTAACTCCACCGAGAAGGAGATTCATATAGCCGGTTTCATCCGGGGTTCGATCTACCGAAGATCAAGGGATCGTCCACCTTACGGACACGCCGAGGAGTAGGGGCAAGTTATCCCCGAACCTCGTACATCGTAGTGTCTGTGTTGCTTTCATTTTGTTAGTTATTTTCCGCTGCGCACTAACAATTTTGTAGGAGAAAATCGATTTTTAAGGAGGCTATTCACTCCCCCCCTCTCTAGCCATCTCCGATCTTCAACAAATCCCATTTTCAACTTTTCTCAAGTCAGTAAGATATAATGAGTCAGTTGGATTGGAGAAGTCATCACTGTGGATAAATATGGCTTTGTTAAAAATGAGATGAAAATATTAAACCTGACACTTTGTCCAAAGTAGAGGTTATGAAATACAGGTGGACGCCTTGGTCCAAGGCCAAGGGAATATCGTTTGAAGAATATCTCTGTCCGAGACAAAGGATTGGACACCTTGGTCTGCCACCAAGGAATATTGTTTGAAGAACATCCCTATCTGAGATAGAGGATTGGACACCTTGGTCCAAGATTAATGGAATATTGTTTGAAGAACATCTATGTCTAAGATAGAGAATTGGATGCCTTGGTCTGAGACCAAGGAAATTTTGTTTATTGATGCCTGCCCGAGATAGGAAGTTGTTTGAAGGATGTCTTTGTTCTAGACAGAGGGATTTGTTGATGAACGTCTTTGTCTGAGACAAAGGGAATTGTTATTAGATGGCTTTGTTCAAGACAAAGGGAATTATAGAAGTACATGAGAATTTCTAACGACTCTTTAAGGATACAAATTTATGAATGGATAAAAAAATATTGTAATAGTTAGATGAATGAATTAAAAAGAGTTAAAGAAAAGTCCTCGTTGTTGGTGCAATCAACCTTTAGGATTTTGATATTTATTTGATAATATGTTTAATAGAGTTAATCAAGGTTCACTAAGTTGGTGAGAAATCTAAGCAGATCAATGTTGACTAGATATTTGACAGTCAAGAATCATGTTAACGTTGATTGGATAACTAGCAAAGGAAAAGTCCAGACGGGTCAATGATGACTAGATGTCTTGCAAGGAAAAAGCACAAGTAGGTTAAGAGTGATCAGATGTTTGGCAAGAGAAAAAAATCCTAAGGGAGTGGACCTTAGGTAGTGAGAAATCTTGGAGGAGTGAATTCCAAGCAAAAAAAAAATCCTATGGGAGTGAACATTAGGTAATGAGAAGTCTTGGAGAAGTAAACTTCAAGTAAATGTGACTAAAATAAGGGGTTCGATTGACCATGCGTTGTCGACAGGACCAGTGGATTTGGTCAATCTAAGTTTAATATTTTACATTACTATTTCTATCAGATTGAGAGATCATGAGGGTGTGTCTTAGTTGACACAACCTTAGACGTTGATCTGACTAAAGAAACTAATGGAGATGTCTAAGTCGAGATCAAAAAGTCTGAACTGTCAAATAATCCATGCATATATAAACTGTTCTAACTCTATTTTGCAAGAATTCTATCTTTATATTGTGCTGACTTTGTTTTGTAGGAAAAATAAAGTTGTCCGAAATTAAAGGGTTCAATCGAACGAACCAAAGGATTTAGTCAACTAATCCAACCAGATAAGCACATATCAGATCATTATCAAGACTAAATGGAAATAGAGTTTAGTCGACTGATTAGGAGGATTAGTTGATTAAATAACTTTGGAAAGTATGGATCAGATGAGATCAAATCGATCAGCAAAGAAAATTCTAGGGATCAATTGACTGATCAAGTGGATCAGTCAACCAGATAAGTGGATTTCACGAGATCAATTAGATCAAATCTGAGCACACAAGGAAAGAGGAGGTTCAATCGCTTGGATGGTTCAGTCAACTAACAAGGTTTAGTCGACTAAACATGATTCAATTAACTGGATAAAGCCTATAAAAGAAGTTTCAGGATTAAAGACTCAAAATCAATTCTGAACGACTAGTCTTTCTCTCCTGCTATTTTGTTCGTGCAAGTGCTGCTATCAACATGTCGAGAGGCTCCCAGACAACCTACTACGAAGTTCCAATCCTTATCAATAACTTTATTACTTGCATTTACATTAAGCGGATAGTAGGTTGTTATTATCTTCTTCATCCTTTATATAAGCTTTCCATCTTCTTCAAAAGTTTTCGGAGAGGAGAGCATTAGTGGATTGTCCAATTGAAAATGGTCCAAGGAATCATGGGCCTTGAAATATTAATCGTTAGACTATGAACCAAGTAAATGACTGTCTTTATGATTTATTTTTCTGCTATGTATCTATATTTGATTTACGAAAAGAAAAGAAAATTTTTAAAGGTACGATGTTCACCCCCCCCTTTCCTATTTCAGTCCTACACTTATATGGACCCTGGGGTACAATGACAACCCTAGAATTGATGTGTCACGATTAGGATTGCAAATTAATTTAATTTATCGAAAACCCACAAGGAATGTGAAACAAACGAAGTATAAGGATCTCGAATTGTATTTTTCCAAGGGCTAATAAAAAATTATTTAAATCGAGCTTATGAGTTGTTCTTTTTGGGGTTTTCTTATGTAAATGGGTTTTGGGATTTTGAAGTGAAATGTAATTGTAAGAAACTGATGCAAGAATGAAAACTTGATGCTAAAAGCCTAACAAACACTCATGTAAAAACCAGAAATTCAGGATGGCTATCAAACTGAAACTTAGGTTCAAAATTCAGCAAATACACAAATTAAACTAAATGCATCATCAAACACTATGGAAGTAGAACTTAGATAGCAATCCTAACATGATTGGCACATGCATGATTCAAACCCTAAAATCTCGAAACACGAAATCAGTTACTAGGAGTTGAAATTAAATGCAAATGATCTAAATGAAAGCCATTTGAAATTAAATATCAAATTGTTTTTGCAGGATAAATGAAGCACTAACTAAAAACTCAAAAATTCTTATACGAGGTTGAAATTGGCACGGAACAGTGGTTTTTGGCACAAACAGCTTGAATTAGACAGAATCAAACAACATTAAGAAGGGTCAAAATTGAGCTACGCAAACTCTAAAGCTAATCAAATCCAAACTAAAACTAAGCATTAACCACATAACCAAATTACCAAGGTTGCTAAGAAAGGAAATTAACAGAAACTTCAATTACAGATACTATCAACCAAAATCAGAAACAGAAACTCATCCAACCCTTCCCTTTTCCTTGAATTCGTCTCAACTTGGTGTCAATCAAGCCGTTTAATCCCACAATGTGCTTTCAATAACCCCTCTGAAGCTTGAAGATGGTCGCCGTGTGGTTTGCTCACTGCCAACACCCTGAAATGTCGAAGAAACCCTCTCCGAACAAAAACAAAACACTGTGCAGACGAGTTTCAGCTGGCAAAAACTGGATTCCTTGTCTTCTACGTGCTCCGATCAATTTGCTGAGGATATAGAAGTTCTCCACGATCCTCAGAGAACCCCTCAAAGGATTGCGGCTTCGGATTGAGCTGAAGATGGTCGGAACACGCAAAAATAGAGCTTGAAGCTGCCGGAGAAACCCTCGTCGTCGTGCCTCGTCCAGCTGCCGGATTTCACCCAATCGACCGGCTTTAGACTCCTCGAGGATTAATGGATGCAATGGAATTAGTTTGGATGGAAGGGGCTTGCCGTATCAGTACGTTGCTCAGTAGAGGATCGCGCGAGAGAAGATGAACAGTGGTGCAGCCACTGTTCATCGCTATTGTTTTGGCTTTTATCCCTCTGATTAATCAAATGATCTGGGCCGTTGATTTCTGATCCAGTGGAGGAGCTTTGATCTGGGGTTTTAGGGAAGCCTAGGGTTTGTAAAAATTGATGGATCTTGATCGGGCTTGAGTTAAGTCATGTCCTAAATGTGGCTTGATCAATTTGGGCAAACTTGGCTCGATTCGATCGCGATTGAGCTCGATCTTGGTCCAATTTTAGCCCTACAATCAATTAAAATCAATTAATATAAAATTCACCATAAAATTATGAAAATTATAATCAAGCCTCAAATTATGCAATTTAAAACAAATACGATCATACAACCCATTCAGACTCAGGGTTCTCGATTGGTCAGTATTCCCAAGTCGGAACTTGGTAGTCAACCGATGGGAATGGCTCCGCAGGTCAGCCAGTCGATGAGTTGGTAGGTCGGCAAGTTGGGAGGTCAGCTTTGCTTGGCAAGAGCTTAGTTGGAGGTTGACTCTGCTCGACAAGATCTTGGTAGGAGGTCAGCTACTAGGTCGGTGAGTCAGAGTAGTATGTCGAATAGTGTTTCATCTTCAAATCTTTAACCTCAATATCTTTCTCTTATGTCTTCCATCTCAACATCTCAGCTCGGTTATTTCCTATAGACAACATCAATATAATCCAGTTTGAGATCAAGGGATGGGATGACTAAGCAAAGTAACCACGGTCAAGTACTTTTAACCTGCTAGATACAAAGGAGTCATGCTTTCACAATAGTCAAACTTCCAAAGGAGTCAAGCGTCAAAAGGAGTTGGGCATCCAAAGAAGTCTGCTTCCAATTGTCGAATAAGGATATCCTCGAACAGAGGTATGAGGAGACTTGAAGAAAACATTAGGAGGACCGCCGAGTTGAGACTTGACTTGACCACTCTGATGCTCAAATCAGATTTTCGAGAAAAGGTGGAGATAACAAAGAAAAATGATAAGTAGAAAGTAGTAAACAAAATGAATTGCTTGCCTTGATATTGTAACCTATTACCTTTAAATAAAAAGCAAAAAGGTTACCCTAGTTCACAAAGAGCACTTCTCTTCCTTTCTTTGCTGAGAGATACCTCTCTTGGTGATCAGTGCCTTCACCGCCTTGTCCCTTGGTGATTGGCGCTTCAATAACTGTTGAATCAAATCTCAACTTGGGTGGACCACATTCGGATGCGACTTGAACTAAATGGACTTGAGGTCTTCTTTTGGGGTTGATTTGATCCAAGTTCCATTTGACTCGACCCGAAATTGGTCTAACTTGATCCACGAACCTAAACTTGGCTTGACTTGACACAAACTTATCTTGACCAGAGTTGAGCTCGTATTGACTTTGACCTCTAGCTCAGTATGACTGTTGACTTAACAATATACCACATGGGGATGGCTATCTCCACCACATCACAAGGAGTCAAGCATCCAAAGGAGTTCACTTCCAATTGTCGAGTAAGGAGATCTTCGAATAGAGGTCTGAGGAGACTTGAAGAAAGCATTAGAAGGACCGCCAAGTCGAGACTTGGCTCGAACACTCTGAAGCTCAAGTCAGATTTCGGAGAAAAGGTGGAGAGAAAGGAGGAAAATGATAAGTAGAAAGTAGTAAAATGAATTGTTTGTCTTGATGTTGTAACTTGTTATCTTTAAATATAAAGTGAAAGGGTGGATCTGATTCATGAAGAGCACACCTCTTCCTTGCCTTGCTAAGAGACACCTCTCTAGGTGATCAGTGTCTTAACTACCTTGTCCCTTGGTGATCAGCGCTTCAATAACCTCCGAGTCCTATCTCAATTTGGGTGAACCACATTCTAATGCAACTCGAACTGAATTGATTGGAGGTCTTCTTTTGTGGCTGATTTGATCCAAGTTTCATTTGACTCGACTCGAACTCGATCTAACTTGATCCACGAACCTAAACTCGACTTGACTTGACCCAAGCTTGCCTTTATTTGGATCGTCTTGGTGCAATGTGCGTGTTTCACATTTCAAAAATGTGAGCAGCAAAAATAAAAGCAACAATAATTATACAAATTATCACAACACATGCATGCATAGTAGGGCAACAGTAACTACAAGACATAACAGGAATTTAAAATTTTATAGAATTAATATTCTACGCGTACCTGGCGTTTGACGCTAAGCGGGAAGGGCATCAATCGCACAGTCCTCGTTTGAGTCCCGCCTCTATGTAACGACCCGGCCCCTCGGCCCCTTGGGCGGCCCAACTGGCGACCCCCTTGGCGATCCCTTGGGCGGCCCAACTGGCGGCCCAACTGGCGACCCTTATGTCGTCAACCGACGACCCTCGGCCGTGTCGTTACTCACTAGGTCTTCCCACCCCTGGCCAGTGGATTTTTGCCTTCCCCAGGATTTGAACTCTAGACCTCCAAGTTAAGTACTAGAGTTTATGAATCCTGGTAGCCAAGTGAGCGCTTCTCACTTGGCTACCAGGATTCATAAACTCTAGTACTTAACCTGGAGGTCTAGAGTTCGAATCCTGGGGAAGGCAAAAATCCACTGGCCAGGGGTGGGAAGACCTAGTGAGTAACGGCACGGTCGAGGGTCGTCGGTTGACGACATAAGGGGTCGCCAGTTGGGCCGCCAGTTGGGCCACCCAAGGGACCGCCAAGGGTCGCCAGTTGGGCCGCCAGTTGGGCCGCCCAAGGGGCCGAGGGGCCGAGTCGTTACACCGCCTCTACTAGTGATCCACGCGAAGTGATCTTCAGGATAGCTTCCAAAGACTCAAATCGCGTCATAGTCTTCGGTACTAGCCGACGAACAGTAACGACCGATACAAGAGAAAATCCTAGTATCAGAAACACTCAACAATATACGTCGCAATCATTTCCGAGGATTTCTTTCTATCACCAAGAATCACAATTCCGACAATACACAATATAGAGAAATCACTGGAACACTTTTTGAGAAATAAAGATGTCGTAGGCACACGATAAAAATCTCTACAAACTACCCACAATCTCAAAAAAAACCCCCAACTTCTCTGTCCAACAAAGAATTCCACAAAAGCTTCTCCAACGAGCTGTTCGACGGCAGCAATTGGGGTTTTGGGAACCCCAAAGTGGTAGCACCTTCAGCCTTCACCGAAACCCTAGCTAGCCGACGGCGGAACAAAGCTGCAATAGTGGTGGTGGTGAGAAAACAGGGCAAGGCAGCGGTGGCCGGGCTCGGGCAAGCAAGAGCAAGGGGAAATGAATTAGATACCTTTTCTCGACTATCCTCCGGCGCTTGTCTCCTCTGGAGGTCGGCAGGACGCTTGCAAGTTTCGATCACGGCGGCGGCGGTGAGAAAACAAGGCAGAAGGGATTTACGATGGGTTAGGGCTTTTCCTCCTTGCTCTTCTCTCGTGCTCAGATCGCCTCGGCCTCCTCCCCTTTTATCCTCACTGTTGGCGTAAGGAAGTCGCCTAAAAACTCAAGCAACGGTGGCAGTGTCTGCTTTGTTGGACGCGATCGTCGTGCGAGGAAGACGGGCCACAATCGGGCGATCGCGGCTCACGTGGGCCAAGCCGGGAGAAAAAGAAAAAATCTGATTTGATTGAACCAGGTTCAGGTCAAAACTATAGCCAACTGGTTTTGCGTTTAGTTTGCTTGGTTCGGTGATCAAACGACCTCCGATTTAACCCAAACAAGTTTTGTTTGATTCATCTTCTCGAGATAAATCTGGTCATCCCTTTTATTTTACCAAAATAGTTTCCACTATAAACCAAACTTAGTTGGTTTAAGTTTAATTCAACATCAAGCTTCTTCTGATTAAAACCAAACTAATTTTTCTCGTTGTTTGGTCTAACCAAATCAACATTCTCTCGATCTGAGAATCTAATTCTCAAACTCGTTTTAAGTCCTTTTAAAAACTTCTTGTTCATGTGTCCCAATAGGTTCCCGATTATGTTGGTCATTCGTAATTAATCATTAATTGTGGAACGATCATGAGTGACACCTAGTAGTACATCATGATCTTCAATTAACTAAAAAATCAATGATTGATTTTAGAATAATTTTTAAACCTTTCAGCTAGTTTAATAAACGTATCTCGTTCCTTTCACCATCTTATACCCACTCGGTTCAGGACATGGTCGGTCTGTATCAGTCCACACTAGGTTGACTACGTCATACCTAACCCAAGCTACTTTCTTATCCTATGTATTTAAGTTACTTGTACATGTGTCCATGAGTGACATACACTTGACATGTGTTACTTTGGCTAAAGACTTTTAGTAACAATCCCAACAAGCGGTCATAGGATATACGTCTTTCTTAGCAAAGAGCGGTGAATCCTCTGTGGGCTATTCAAATTCTTTCGGGCATTGCAACTTATACTCAATCATCTTGGGTTCACACCTTATTAAAGATGTCTGCTTAAGATGTCAAAGTATAAGTCTACATGACGACTTGAATACCACAAGTCTAAGGAAACTCGCATTTAAGCCACATTGAGATCTTCATTGACATGTGCTTAAAAAGAACCATACGAAGTCTCAAGGTAGGTCACTTCAATGAACTGATTACCTTTAATCGGCATCCACATTTATCTTTTAACATGCAATGTCTCCAGCTAGTGAGATCGGCTACTTGTCGAATCAAGGAGTTTAAATGTGCTAGTCTTAACAGAATTAATGACGTCTGTAATCGTCAATTTATCGACTAGAGATAATTTCAATACATTCATAATTATACATGTAGAGATCCTTACAAGTTGTGATCCAATCATAAATTCTCTTATGCTATGAATTGTATTGCGGGCATTCAGTAATTAAGTTTATAATTCAATCAAACATAAGAAATTACACACTTAAAAAGTGAACTTTATTTATTATTAAATAATTTAATAATACAACTATAAGACGATTGTCTTAAGACACCTCTCAAACATAATAGTTTTGACCAGAGCTGATCTCATCTTGACTTTGATCTCCAACTCAATATGACCTTTTGCTTTCTCAATCACCCGTCCACTTTCTCGCTTCTTTATCACAATCAAAATGATAGGAATGCTAGAAAACAAGACAGCCAGAACAATGACACCAATGATAACCCTACTTGCCACTCTCTTCTCATTAATATTTTATATATATATATTTGGTCTAGGCCCACTGGGGCCCATGTAAACTCCGCCCATGCTAAACAAGTGAATAATGATCTTCATGTGGAATCAAATAGTTTAATCAATTATGTGCATTACCAACTTATTTAGAAGTCTAAAGAAGTACATGCATAAGACATGAACTCTCAGCGTGAAATTAATATAATTTGAGAGAGAAATGATAAAGTACTATCATAATTAATTAATAATTAATTATTATAGTTAATAGAGAACTTGATTGAAAAAACAATTTATTAAATAAAGTTAGAGAAATTAATTATAAAATGAAATGGTTAATTTGTTCATTGAAAATTAACTAAGAGTTAATTAAAATTTTAAAAGAGTTCAAATTATGATAAATAGTTTTTACAAGTGAACTTCCTTCTCAAGGAGGAAACAATTTATGATAAATAGTATATTTTTACAAGTATTAATTAATTTATATCTTGATTAAAAATATTGATAATAAGAAACTTAACTAATAATTGAACTTATGATTGATTACACTTGATTGTTAACTGAAAGACATGAACTAATGTCAACTATAGTCTTATGCCAATGTCACATGTATGAATTTCTTGGACATATAGTACCTCATATTATCATATATATGTTCATTTCCTTGTGTGGTACTTAGTATATCCAATGGTGACATCAATGTGACATTGGGTGTAACGTCATAGTTAACATAGTTGTTGTATAGCCATTAGATCGTGTCTAGAGTGATCCATGTTCTTGATTCACTTTCCTATTTGTTGTATAGCACTATAGCCACAACACCTTGGTGTTGTTTTTCAACTTCGACACTTAGATTTTTTTTTCTTATTTTATGTTAGTCAATTTATCTTTATTTTATTCTAAATAACATTAGAATATTTGTTTATATTGTAAGTATTGAAGTTATTAATTATTATAGTTGTTGTTATTTTATATATAGTTGCACTCATTTTAACTATATATATATATATATATATATATAATATATATATATTAAATGTATACAAAGAAATTATTTTATAAGATATATTTTTTAATTTTATGTGATGATTATGCCCATTACAAATGCCTTATCTAAGATGGAAGTATAAAGTAACTGAGGCTATCTATCTATGATGATTTTATGACAACGGAGTCACTGTAAATACTTGTTTGCGACAGTAACAATTAATTCAAAATTTACAATGGATATGTGATTTAAATCCTTAGAAAAACTACCTTTTAAACTTCTAAATTTCATTTTGTTTAAAAGCACACGTATAATAATCTACCTTATTCACGTCATCATGATATCATTATTCTAAAGGTTAAAAAATATATAAAAACATAAAGTGTGTTATATTTAAAATAAAAACTAGATGTGACAAAATTATATTAGAAAAAACATAAGCATCGTTATCATGAAACTCTAATGACGCAAAGGCAGCCAAATTGTGCAGTTACACTGCATCTGATTCAATGGATACTATAATTATAAACTGATCGAGGCCAATAAACTAATAACAAAAACAAAATACAATTTGTTTGCTTCTCATCTTTGACACTGACACTAAATAGACATATCAACAAGCTAACTTCTCTAGTTAATTAAACTACAAACACTAATGATGGTGACGCTAGCTAGCTAGCTAGCTAGCTAGCTTCTAATGCTGTTTCTAAACTTAGCTTAACTAGGCTTAATTAGCGTTACTGTCATGCTTAACCATTAGACTCACCAATCATGTCAGAATAGAAGCGTTTGGAGGACGATATCGATCCCAATATATATATATATCTAACAATCCCACCATTATCTAAATGGGAGCAATCAGTTACAGTCTTTAACGTGACCATTAAAAACAAGTAATTGACTCCGTGCATGGAAGATAGAGTTAGGCAAATGAGGGTAGACTGAGGAGATCGATGGTATCTTTTTTTCCACCTGCTGAAGTCTAATTTTCCTATTGATCGAGCAGAAAATTTGACTTTGAAAAGATTTTAGTAGGAGAGCAAAATGATCTGAGTACGATCTATTCGTTTCGATTCGATTTGATTCGATTTAGGACAGTCCGTAGCGTGCGAGAGGACGTCCGGGAACATGCCACTGGCCTCGTGCCTACTGCCCACCACGCCGGACACGGGGCGCTGTAATTTCTGTCTCTGCCGGGCTGCACATGCATGATACATGGGCATGGCTCGCTCGTCGACAACGGTGTGATCCTGTGCATGTGAAAGCCATGACCGAACACTGAATTAACTTGGCAGTCGACGACAAATTAAGTTGGTCGCCTTACTTGCTTTAATTCGTTTCGATCTGTGGCGCCATTAATGAACAAAATAATGTGGAAAAGGCATGAAGGGTTAATTTGATCGAGGTGGGTCGACCGGACGCCTCGACGTGGAGGCTGAGTAGTTGGCTTGACTGACTTTTTGGGTGAACCTTTTCCAGACGTTTGTTTGACCACTCAATTTGACTTGCTACGTGTTATAGCAACTGGCTGGAGGTCGAGCTGAGCCTGCCGATTCGATCGGTTCGAATTAATGGCGCAGGAGAGGTCTGTCTGTAAAGGGACAATCACTGCATGCGAAAGAAAGTTTTTACAGTGTTTTTTTTTTTTGCAAAAGTCCCTTGCAGCCGTTTCGTTTTAAACGAACGGCTACGATATAAAGCCTTTCATAGGGAACTCTTTAAAATAGATGAAATTTACATGACAATGCCCTTTAACCATAATCACATGAAAGCTATCTACGTTGATGCTACATGAATCTTGATAACACAAATCTTTAAAAAATTTTATTTTTTTTAATGAGTGATATATGATTTTTGCAAGTGCACAGTCGTCGTAAATAATAAAATATTATATTTTAGGACCATACCGTGGAGTCAAATATCAGTCCACATGCAAGTAATAAAATATCATCTTCTGAAAACAAATGATCGTGGAGTCGAGTATCAGTTCACATGTAAAGTAGACTATCTTTCCCAGATAAATCAAAATCGAGAGAATTATTATTTTTGCAAAACGCCGTAAATGAATTAAGAAAGCAAAGTGCGACAATCCTTGATAATGTAGTTGTGAATATCTTTTTAATTTTATCAATATTGATTAAGCTTGAAGATAGTCTATACTAAGATAACTGATGCTCCCTTTCTAGTTTACACTAGTATATTTGCCTAAACGCGACTTCTATTTTCGTGGTAGTCAAACTAGTGAAGACCGCTTTCTCTTGGAGGCACATGCCATTAGACATATTAGCACGTCATGTACACTAATAACTAAATAAAGGATTAACACATCATGCGATAAAAATAGATAAATATCAACATACAATCATCAATTCAATGTCGGATTACTTCCTAATCTTAGAATTAAAGAAGCAACTCCATGGAGATAGAGATATAAGCCAACAACATACAATAAAATATTCTACAACTCAAAGTAAGAGAAAAATGCAAAGGAAACTCAGTCGTAGATGTTGATGTCGTCACGGGACACGACCACACTGTATTATGTGTCAAAATTTCCAATTGATGCTCATATGCTCATTCTACCTCCTGCATAGTACACAGTCATGTCAAGGGGCACGAGTAGGATGTGTATCATACTACGCTATGCTATCCTTAAGATTTTCGTCTCTAATTGTGCTCCAACTTCATATCCTATCAATAAAACATACAAAGAGTAGTTTTCTGAACTAAAATGATAAAAAGGATGCAAAAGCTAAGAAACTATGCAAAATATACTTATGTAATGTACTAGATAAATATTAAATAATACTAAAAATATATACATAGATTACACATATCAAATACCTCAGATTTAAACTTTTGTTTGTTCTCAAATAAAATTTGTTGTCAAAACTCATGTGTGTGAATGCAACTTCATAATCCATAGTGAATTCATCTAAGTTTATCTAATAGTTTTATTAATGAGCAAAAAATATAGAAATCATTTCACTATGAGACTAACCCGAAAGTTCTTTGTATACTATGCAAAGTGACTGGACTCTACAGTATTAATTATCAATCCATATCATACTACGTGTGCTTTGTATGTATCCATGTTTATATCAGTATCTACACATTTGCACTTTGTATTTTGACTTAGCACCTTTTGAGTGCTCGTACGTTTATACCAACTTTTGAAATGAATGCAATATTTCATATTTATGATCTATCTCTTAACCTTTGTTTTTCTCTTAATGTGTGTTTGTGTTGGCTTGTGTGTTTGTGTCTCGTATATATGTTTATATAGTTTGTGGATACATGATCCATATAATATGTGTGCTATGTGGGCATTTCTTCCTTGTGTTCATTACGTGTGCTTTGTTTTATGGGGAGATGACCCTCGATGTATTTTATCTTCTCCATATCATATTATCTTAATGTTTTGATATTTGTCAAAGGGAGAGATAAATATGCTCTAAACTTTAGTGTTGTCAAACATCAAAAAGGGGAAGATTGTTGATGCAATCATGCCCATAAGTTATAATTTTGATGGTTGACATCAGTAAAACTTAGAGCAAAGTATGAGAAATCTTACTTGTGCATCAAGTGTGCAAGAAAGTCCTTACAAGTAAGAAGATCGGCTGTGAGGCAAAGGGAAGTCTAAGAAAGTCGAGAAATGAATTTTTGGCAAGATAAAGCCCTTACAGGTCAGAAGGTCGGATGTGAGGTAAATAAAGTTCAAGAAGGTCGATGACCATACTCTTGGCAAGAGAAGAAAGATCGAGCACATCACGGATTAGATGCACGGAAGGTAGTTTAGACAAATTTAGTAAAACCTTCCATTAGTTGATTGATAATGATATCTAGTCGACTGATGTTGGTATCAGTCGATTGGAAGGTATCGATCAATCCAATAATACTGAGTTTTTAACATGAATTCTAAATACCAGTCGACTGATACACATGTTAGTAGAATTGATTTGAGGATCGATTCGATTGATATGTAACTTCAGTCGACTGATTTTGTTTCGGAAGCAAATATAATAGAATCAATTCGACTAATTCTCCATATCAATTGATTGAGTTTGTTTCCGAAACAAATAAAATAGAATCAATTTGATTGATTATTAACATCAGTCGACTAAGCCTATTTCAGAAGCAAACAAAATAGAATTGCTTCTATTCTTCACATTAGTCGACTGATTCTATTTCAGAAGCAAACAGAAGAGAATTGATTTGACTGGTGACTAGATCATCCATAACAGTTGACTGATGCATAAATTTTTTTGTGAAATTTGAAATTTGACAAAATCAGACACCATTTCAAAAGGTTTAGAAGCCATTATTGGTCGTTGACTAAATCAGTCGACTAGTATGAGAAATCAGTAAACTGATCTCAAGAAAAGATGAACATATTTAAATGGTGAAAGTTAGCTATTGATGGGCACTATTCATGCCATCTTGCTTCAAGTTTTCTTGCTAAAGTGCTGAAGAATCCATCTAGTATTTAACTACACAACTTAGAGGAATCCCTAGAAGAAGAAGAAGCAAATCTATTAAGATCATTGTAAAACTTCTTTTCTTCTTCTTTATGTTTTCTGATTGTTCTTGCAAAACAGTATAATCCTACTGTAAGAGGGTTTCTCTGTCTTCAGGGTTTATCCGAGAAGGAGAAGGTGTAGTGGAAGTAGTGAGCTAAGAGTGGATCCTTAAATTAGTCTCCTCAAGGAGGTAGATACCAAGTAAAATCATTCGAGTTAGCATTATATTTGTAGTGTGGTTGGTTCACAAGAAGTTTCTGCTACCATAGATCAAATCTAAGCGAGTTGAACTATTCAACTCCCCCCCTTTAGCTCATAAGGCCCTAACAATGTATACTAATAACTAAATCAAAAATTAATACATCATGTAATAAAAGAGATAAATATCAATATACGATCATCAATTCAACATCCGGTTACTTCTAATCTTAGAATTAAGGAAACTACTCTATGGAGATAAGGATATAAGTCAAAGACATGAATAAAGCATTCT